>NW_022196821.1:0-304006 GCF_008641045.1 Pistacia vera
TAGTTTTCAATCATAACAGCTGTAAGTCGGGCATGCTATTATTATTTGTCTCCCACTAAAATGAAAGATCATAATGGTCTCCCCACAAGTTGATATGATTAAAAAACTTTGGAATCATAAAACTTGCATGTAGTGTTTCAACTTTGCTTCCAAAAATTAAAGTTCAATCAATCCCTAAATCCTCAAATATTTAACCACACCTAACAAATTCCAAATTAGAATTCAAGTAGAAGGATTTAGAGTTTTTTGTCTCTTTGAAGTTCCTTTTAAGCCACCCTACCATTAATATTAATAGCAACAATTAATAAGTAGACTAGCTTAGGAAAATTTAACCGTTGGGTCTTTTGACTTTCTTAAAATCGTAAAAAATGGTTGCAACATAAGGAATTAATTCTTATCTTATTTTGTTGTTGTTAGTGATAAATGATACATTTCATGCATGCAATATGAACAAAAGAAAAGACAAATATAATTAATATTAATCAAACAAAAACAAATTATCAACAGTGATGATGATTTACCGTTTGTGTAACGTCGAGAGTAGCCGCTCATCAGACTCGCCGTTGTCATGAAATCTTCAAGCACGGACACCGGACTCGGTTGCAACTCTCCGTTAAGCTCCAAACACTTGTTATCTCTTCCACCAAAATTCTCATCATTATTTTTGTTATTATTTTCTTCGTCAGCAATGGTACTGACACTGCTCTTCACAACGTCAATGATCTTCTTCAGAGCTTTTAAATCCTCGTCACATTTCTCCAACGCTTCAAGTAATTTCCTCCTCTTATCCGCAGCTGATTCAGCCGTCAGAACCGCGGACGGCGGAGTAGTTTGCAAGTTCTCCGGTGACTTTACGGTGATCGACCGTCGGATCTCCGCCGGCAAAGTCGGACTCCTCGGTACACTGTGCGAGGATCTTGGAGGTCCATTTGCGGTTTTCCTCTCTTCTTCTAACGACGAAGAAGCCGAGTTCTTCTCCTGCTTTTTCCCTAAGAAAATAAGAAAGAATTTTATTAATATTATAATAATTATTTAAAAAAACTTATGAAACTTTTTGAAAGATAGAAGAAAAGAACCAGAAGTGATGAATTTGCCATGGCGGCGGTTGTTGTAACCATAAACAAAGCGGAAAATGCCGGATATGCAACCGACGTTGGTCTTGAGGTGGCGGACATTTTTGGGAGAATTTGCGCGGCGAGAAGATGAAGCAGGCAGTGATGTTGATGAATCGTCTTGTTTATTCACCATACTAAAATTCTCTCAAATTATTTCAAGAAAACAACGGCAATAAACTTGAAAGGTTTAATTCTCTTCCCTGGTGAATGTGTGTAAAGCAAATGCGGCAAGTAATAAACTTAAGCACGTGGAGTTCTTTTTTAAGAGCTTTAATTTTTATCATGTTTCAGCCGTTGGATGGATGGATAAGGGTTCTATTACAATCTTTACCTTTTTTAAATTTTAAATTTTTTTTTTTTTTTTTATTGGTTTATTGAGGTTTTGGTTTTCTTGGTTATGAGTAATAAAGATGGCACGAGAACTCAGTGACAGTTACAGAAACTGGTTGTATCCATAACACCGATTAAATCATGTTTTAAATTCTTATAAATTTAGAGCAGTTAATCCTTTAGATAATATATACGTGTAATGGTTACCTTTTTGTTATGTTGTGGGTAATTAAAATAAAAAAGAGAAATATGAAGTAATAGAGAGGTGGGAAGATAAGACCCATTAGATGGTCCTGCCACCTAAAGCATGGTGTGAATGCGATCAGCTTTTCAGAGCACATATATCTTCACTTTAGCAAGCTCTCTTAAAAAGCAAACACATTAATATTCTATACACAACACTTATGACTACATTTACTCATCTGTATTCTTCTTTTCTTAATTTGTATTGTATTGCTTACATTTTGACATGAGGGAAAGTAAATGGTCACAGATATACTAGTTATACCAGACAGCTCGATTTTGTTGTTTTTCTAAATTGTCAGCTCTAGAGTTGGAATCCAAAGGTTATGTGACAACAAAATATATTATTAGACCGATATAGTATTACATTTTATATGATAATAATATAGGATGATACATTAGTATGAATGACATAATATTATAATTTACATATTATCAATTGAATATTTTATGTCTGAATTTGTTGAGATTTAACAGGGATTTTAACTTGCTACTGTCCTCTTTTTGTGGGATAAGGTTATAGCTAGCAATCAAATGTCATTTTATATATTTAAGTTGCAGATGAATGATTATTAGGTTTGTTTATAGTAATATAGTAAAACTTCTTTATAGTCATGGACGTGGTCAGGATTCTAAGTCAGTGGGTTCAAAACATCAAAATTTATAAATTTATAATAAAATATCAATATTTATATTTAACCAATACAATTAAAATGACACTTAAAAAAAAAATTACAATTAAAAAAACAAAACAAAACAAAACAATTACAATAAAAAAAACACAAATTTATCAAAATTCAACTTATAACTTGGGTTTTTCAGACAATTTATACGAACCCAATAAAATTCAACTCATAAACCCATGAAAACTCATCAAATCCAACTTAACATATCAAACAATTAACCAATATATCAAAATTAAACAAAATCCCCAAATCTCTACAACTTAGGGTTTCATCAATTCTTTAAACAATTCAAAATTAATTCAATAACTAACCAAAATTTATCAAATCCAACTTAAAACAATAATTAATTAACCCATACCTCAACATAAACAAGATTAAATCAAAACTCACATCAAAATCTAGGAATTTAATCTTTCAATTTTAAATACATTTATTAAACTCAACAAAAACTTATAGCTCATGATCTTTTATTAATTAAGAAAGCTAAAAGAAAAGAATTTTAAGTAAAAATAAATAAATAAATAAAACGAACATTATCTTACCTTGTAATCCAAAGGAGTAGCCTTTTTGAGCATCTAATCAAAGAAAAAATATAATACGGGCTAAAAGGAGTGGAAATGAAGAAGGGAGAAAAGTTAAAAAAAATGTTAATTAATAATTCATTTTGTGAGATCAACATAAAGTTAAATAGGGTTAAAATTGTAAACTCTATAAAACATTAAAACGTTTTTAAAATTTTTAAAAAGTTGAGTGGGTTCAATTGAACCCACAACTCTCTATTTCGCTACGTGCCTGTCTATAGTCATAATGGTGGTATCAAACTAATTTATTACTACAAAGAGGTTATAACTTAATATAGGTGTAATTACAAAAATTATTGTTTTAATTTCTTATTTTATAATTCACGTTTTAGTAGCATCTATTAGAATTTCAATTAATTATTTTAGTTGTATTAGGATTTCTTATTTACTTTTAATATTACTTGATTTCTTATTTTATAATTCATGTTTTAGATAAATAATATATTTCACCTTAAACTTTTATTAATGTGTGGAAGCAACTTTCTTAAGATGAGAATTAAAAAAATTATAACTTATTATAATATAAAGTTTATTCTTAATTATAATTATCCCAAGTTGGGACTAACATTTTTTATTACTACATAAAAGTTATTCCTATATACAGTATCACTATAGAGATGTTTTATTGTATAGTGCTTTGGATGGAGAAGTAATTTTTTTGATATTTTAATTCATTGTAACTCTATCATATATATATATATATATATAATATATATATTATATAATATATATATATAGGTACATATAGGAAACATTTACAAGGAAATAGTAAAAGAAGTAATTACAAAATATTACGGAAAATATTCTATAAGAGAAAAATAAGGTAATGGTATTTAAGAATATTGACCATATTAAACTCTTAATTATAGGTTTGACCATATCAAACTCTTAATTATAGGATACTATCCCTTAATTCTAGCACTCCCCCTCAAGTTGAAGTATGGATATCACACATGTCTAACTTGTCTAAAGAGTCATTAAAAACATTGCTAGCTATGTCTTTGGTAAGAATATCGGCTAGTTGGTCTTCAAACTTCACAAAAGGAAATATAATGATCCCAACTTCAAGTTTTTCCTTAATTAAGTGTCAATCTTTTTCTACATGCTTCATCCGATCGTGTTGTACTGGATTGTGAACAATCTCTATAGCTGAAGTGTTATCACAATACAACTTTAGAGTCAACACCCAAACCCCTGAGCAAGTTCCTCAACCATAGTAACTCACGCACTCTAAAAGTCATGTCTTTATACTCAGCTTCTGTACTTGACCTTGCTACTACTCGTTGCTTTTTACTCCTTCAAATCACAAGGTTTCCCCCTACAAAAGTAAAATATCCTGAAGCAGATTTTTTGTTATAAGTTGAACCACCCAATTTGCATCAGTGTAACCTTTCACCTTTAGATGATTATGCTTGGTGAAAAGAAATGCTTTACATGGAGTAGACTTCAAATACCTCAATTAATGTTCCACAGCATCCATGTGAGGTTTATGAGGATCGTGCATAAATTGACTCACTACACATGCTGCATAATTAATATCTAGCCTAGTGTGGGACAAATAAATCAATTTTCCCACAAGTCTTTGGTACCTTGCCTTATCAATAGAAGTTGCATCTAAACAATGAAACAACTTATGCTTTTATTAATAGGGGTATTTCTAGGCTTACATCCAAGCATACCTGTTTCAATTAACAAATCAAGAATGTATTTCTGTTGAGATAAGAAAATACCATTTTTTGATCAAGCTACCTCAAGCCCAAGAAAGTACTTCAAGTCACCAAGCTGTTTCATTTCAAATTCCAAGGCCAAGTGTCATTGTAAGTTCTTAATTTCATCTTGATCATCACCTGTCACCACCATATCATCAACATAAATAATCCTAGCTTTTCATATATTTGGTAAATCTACCGAACCAAGCTCTTATAGATTGCTTTAACCCATACAATGACTTCTTGAGTTTGCACACCATTGGAACATTTGAGTACTTTTCTATACCTAAAGAGGATCCATGTACACTTCTTCTATTAGATCTCCATGCAAGAAAGCACTTTTACATCAAATTGAAGAAGTGGAAAATCTTGGTTTACCACCAAAGGCAAAAGCACTCTAACTGTGTTAAACATGACAACCAGTGCAAAAGTGTCTTGATAGCCAATCCCATAAGACTGCTTATATCCTTTTGCAACCAACCAAGCTCTATACCTTTCAATGGTCTCGTTCGCCTTATGCTTGACCGTGAACACCCATCAACATCCCACGGTCTTCTTTCCCTTCGATAGAGGCACAAGTTCACAAGTCGTAGCATTCTTTTCAAGTGTTGCCATTTCTTTAGCCATAGCTTAGGTCCATCTAGAATCTACTAAAGCTTTCTGCATTTTACTAGGAATAGAGACAAAGAATAACTCTACATAAGACGCATATGACTTGGACATTTTTTTTGGAAGACACGTAATTACTAATGAATATCTAGCTTTGGATTTAAGATCAGACTCATATTTAAGGGGTGGTATACCACAATTAGAATGAGCTGGAAGAGGATATTGAGACAATTGAGATTCAAAATTAACACATAACAATCGTAGAATTAGGATTAGTGGGTACCTTTGAGGAAATTTCAGAAGAAGATTGGTATAGTGGATGTATTGGATTATTAAGAGACATTGTACTATCATGAAGAGAATCATCTTCGAAGTTTGGAATCGTTTATTCAACAATCGGGGACCTTTCCCCTTCGTTAGGTTGATCGATGGTATCACTTCTAGTTGTTTGGAACAAATCTGAGACACAGTCTTCATCCGTAAATTCATAGGTCTCTCGGTTTTTCTTCCTTCGATTGTTCAGGAAAGATCCTAGACTGAGAATTATTTTCTACGATATCTCTGGACATCTGATTTCCTTCGTTTGAGAAATTTAAATCTCTGGGAAAAAACACATGCACTTCTTCATGATTAATAACGTCATCTTGATTCTCCCATTGAATTGGTAAATTAGTCGTAAGTGGCCTATAGAAAAGTTGTTTCTCATGAAAAATAACATCTATGAAAACATAAAACCTCCGAGAAAATGGATTATAACACTTTTAGCCCTTTTGACTGATCTCATATCCCAAAACCACTCTTCACTGCACGAGACTCAAGTTTAATCCGTTGATATGGTTGCAAGTGAACATAGACCACACACCCAAAAATTCAAGGAGCCAAAACTACCATTGGCAAAAGATTGTAGTGACCAGAGAGAGCATCTAATGGTCTTCTAAAATTGAGAACACTAGATGGTATACGGTTTATTAATTAGACTGTCAAATTCAAGGCGTCACCCACAAGTGAGAGGAAATATGATCTCCAATCAAAAGAGACTAAGTAACTTCCAATAACTGCATGTTTTCTGTTTTGCAACACCATTTTGTTTAGGAGAATAGAGATATGTTGTTTGGTGAATAATCCATACTGAGTGCATGAATTCTGTCAATTCTTACTTGAAGTATTCTCCTTCATTATCGAACGAAGGACTTTTATTGGAATACCAAACTGAGTAGTCACCATTTGATGAAACAAGCAAAAATTTGAGCAAACATCACTCTTGTGCTTCAGTTGAATAACCCATGTCATTCGAGTGCAATCATCAACAAAAGTTACAAACCACCTCATCCCATTAAGAGTATAAATTGGTGCCGGTCCCCAAACATCAGATTGAACTAGTGAAAAAGATATATTTGCTCTATTATCACCTAAACGGAAAATAATATGGTGACTTTTTGCCATTACACAAGTTTCACAAATAAAATCCAAAAAATTACATCTACTAAAGAATGAGAGAAATAATCTCCTAAGATTGCTAAAAGAGGGATGTCCAAGTATCTTATGCCGCAACCAAATTTCCTCATTTTTCTTATTCAACAAATCTTCATTCACCAAGTGAGCTTGTCCTTCTCTGTTGGAATGTTGGATCCCATCCTCCAAATAGTACAATCATACACTTTGTCTACCACTACCATCTTCTCCTTGGTATGGATGTTCTGAAAAACACAGTGAGTAGGGAAAAATAGAGAAACACAATTATAAGATTTTGTTAATTGATTCACAAAGAGAAGATTACAATTTAATGATGGTACAAATAAAACATCTTAATTTGATAGCTAAAGTAGGGGATAACGGGATTGTACCAACTCCAATAATTGAAGATGATACACCATTGGCATTGGTAATGGTAGTTTTGGAACATTTGGGGGATAAGTGAGTAAACCTATAATGGTTACAAGTCATATGGTCTGTTACACCAGAGTATATTATCCAATCACTATTTCCAGTAAAACACATACTTGACTTAGCAGTAAATCTAGGATTTGTGGCTAGATTCCCTTTTGGATTAGTGTCCTCCTTAGCATTGGAAGACATCTAAGACACATTCTTGCCCTTTGGATGCCAATTAGGATATCTATGGAGTCAAAAGCATATATCCAACGTATGACCAATACCATTACAGTGAGTACACTTCTGATCCTTCTTTGAGGTAAGCATTTTCCAAGAGGCCATAAAAGTCTCCTTCTCCAATCTTTCCTCCGAGAATAGCATCTTGGTGATTAGCTTCCATACAAACCATAGCATAAATAGCTTGTATATTTAGAAGTGGTTTGGTAGAAGTACACGACCTCGAACCCGATCTAATTGAGGGTCAAGACCAGTTAAAAACATTTACATGTATTGGGAATTAACATTCATGGTATATTTCACAATATCATTGGCACACTTCATAGTACATTCATCAATATCATCAATTTCTTGCCATATTTTCTGTAGTTTGCCAAAATAAGAAATAGCAGAAACCCATTCTAGCAGACAAAAATTACCTCATAGTGTAGTTGATAGACTTTAGATGCATCCTAACCGACCTAATATGTTTGCTTTATAGCTTCCTATAATTTTTTTGCTGTAACCAACCAACGAAAGAGAGATCTGATGTCCTTTGTCATTGCATCAAGGAGCCAAGATTTGACCAAACAGTTTAAATCCTCCCATGCTTCATATTCCTTTGAATGAACATCTTTTGGCGCGACCTTAGTACCTGAAATAAAACCCCAATGTTTCCTCCCACAGATCTTATTTTGAGTATTCAAAGATCACTCAACATAATTGGTACCATCAAGCCATTTCAAAGTGATTAGAGAAGCGATTTCCTACACATAGAACCCAATCGAGATAGTAGTAGATTCATTCTTCTTTAGAGAATTATAATCATTTTCTTTTGAATCATTCATATTGATAAAGGCCCTAAAAAAACAACTTCATAGCGGAATGATATGAACAGAAAATAACAATTGTGAACATAGGACCAAACTTCTATTCCCAAGGTAAATAAGAGGAGATTGAAGGAGGCTCTGATACCATCTCAAAGAACACAATTGTAGAATAATTTTATGATATTTGCATTCATTGTAATTCTATCATATATATAGTACATACATAAAACATTTACAAGGAAAGAATAAAAGAAGTAACTATAGAATATTACAGGAAATATTATATAATTAAGAAAGAATTAATATCCTATAATTAAGAGAGAAATAAAAATAATAGTATCAATCAAGAATATTGACCATATCAAACTCTTAATTATAGGACATTATCCCTTAATTCTAGCACTTATATCAATCGTTAATGTTTAATTACTGTTATCATTATTAGGTATCACCAATTGAAAATCTGAAGTGAGAAGATGTTAGAATTTCTTGCCAACAGCCAAATGGAACTCTTATTTATATATGTGAGGTATTTGAGATGTTTGATTAAAATGATTATTGGGATGGGATGGAGCAATTCAGCTTCACTATTCGATGGGTGAAGTCCTAGCCGACCAACCAACTCATTACATATGGTTTCAAAGCATCAAGCAAGAAATGATTTACGTTTCGTTGGGATGAATTCGAAGAAAGCTTGTACTATTCCAAGTATGGTCGTACCCAATTTGTTGATTATTTTGAGTAATACCAAAACTTAAACAAATAGGACAATCATAGAATATCAACTAAGGTTTCAGAAACTGAAATTTAGATGCTAACTTTAGGGTTATCATGCCAATACCACTCCTAATATTTTGAAATTTGTGTAAATACCACCATTATGACTAACAATGTTACATTTTCTGTCACTAGAAAACGGTAATTTGTCATTCACTTGTTTAAAGAAGGAAAACAACTTTTTGGGATGAATTAATCTAACATCTAGAAGACAGTTTCACCATTTCATTAACTTTCCATAAGAAAAAAGTTGGTGAATATAGGGTTGTATGCCATAGAGTGGTGGTGGTCAAGTTGGTGGCGTTAAACAAGTCAGATTAGGTGGGAGCCGGAAGGGTTAAAGGGTGGTGGGGTTTTATATATGTTTTTAATTCTTTAATGTTTAATATTTCTTTTTTTACTAACTTCTTTATTTTAAATTCCTTTTTTCTTAAAACAACTTTTTGGGATGAATTAATCTAACATCTAGAAGACAGTTGACAGAAGGGAGGTATTTGACTAATTTCCAAAATGTTAGGGGTAATTTAATACACTCAAACTTAGCATCTAAGTTAACCTTATAGGTGGAATCTACAATTAACCCATTAATCAATCTTTAGTTTTTGAATATACTTATATCCGTGTGATAAGACGTGCATATATTAGTTTGTAGTTTATGAGATGCTTACCATTGTGATCACTTTCTTTTTTCTTATGTCTTTATCAAAATTCTACAAACAAATACTATAAATGCATAAAGTATGTGATAATTACATTGTTTGAAACTAATATTACAAGTTATTTGTCTCCATTTTGTTAGAAATTACATTGCATAAAGTATGTGATAAAACTCATAGTAAGAATATATATATACTCTTCCTATTAATGATATATTGATCATTTTTAAAATTAATATTAAAATATTTACTGCATAAAACTTCTAGGATATTATTAACACACTTAATTTTTTATAAATGGAAAGAAATTTCCCAAAAGACCTTTCTTTAACATAGGAAAAAGATGAGATAAACAATTTGTCCAAAACTGTGAACATAAACAATTTTAATTCGAAGAATAAGTAAGTTTCAATTTTGAAATGGTTGAAATGGGGAAAAGGATTATAAACAAAAAACCTAATTAAGCTCAAATTACTATTTTCTGTATTAGATGGGTTTTAAAGAAATTTCTTTTTCAAGTGTAAAAAAGATATATTTTTATCGTAGCTCGAAATTATGTTTACAACCATGAAACATGAGTTGGACACTTTGTTTTGATAAGGTTGTTGTGTTCTCTACCTTCGTGGGGGTGAAGAATCTCAAATCACTAAAATGGGGATTTTAGGGCAAAGCCAGTTGTGCATACGTGTTGTGTTATTTGCAACAACTACTAGCAAGTGCACTAGTCTCAAGTAATATAGTATAATAAAATACAGGTTATCGTACCCAAGGGATTGCGTAAACAAGTACTGAAATATTATTTAGTCTTAACTTTATCTAGATAATCAAAACTTAGAATGGTGATCTTTAAAACTGAAAATATTAAAATCTAAAATATTAAAAACAAATTGCAGTAAAACTAAAATTAAGAATTCAATGAGTGAAAACGGCTAAGACTTCAGGCTCATCTATAACTTCTCTGCACCGGTCAATTTACTATGGTCAATGAGTTTATTTAATTAATGTGACAACGAGATTTCCTAGGTTAACCAATATTCTCTCTCAAGCAATATTAATTCTACTTCTATTTCACAACCTAAATATCTCTATATAGATTTAATGAAATAGACGAGCATTTAGCTTTGTGAAATCCTCTAGCTTTCAGCAAAAGTTGATCCTGCTTATGACTATTGCATGTATCAATTCATATATCTCTATATCCACTTAATCCATGGCCTATATTACTAGAGCACTCATGTGAGATCTCCTCTCGGTCTCAATCACACAAAACAATTCTATCAGAAATTGATTAAGTTCCTAATAGCATTAAGCACATAATATAAACTCATCATTAGAAAAATAATTCACTAACCAAAAAGTAAAAGATTGATCACAGATCCATAAATAGACTAACCCTAGTCTTAGCCTGGGAAAATTAGTTCATAATAAAAGAAACAAGAGTAGAATCTAAGAAATAAATCATATTGAAAAAGTAAAAACAAACTCTTTGATGAATTTTGTTCTTGATTCTCCTTTCTCTTTTGTTATACAATAATCTCCCTTCAAGAATAGGTAAAATTCGGCCCCCTAAAGAGTAATCTTAATCATCCTTAAATATCCAAAAGAGTTCTAAACGAAAAAGGAAAGAAAAAACTAATAAAAACCCTAAAAGTGCTCGACACAGCCTAGGCCGTGTCTAAATGTACGTCAACACAACCTAGGCCGTGGTGTTTCCTGTCCTCGTTATTTTATCTTCATTCCACCACCACGGTCGTGGTAAACCACCAAGGCAAGGCCATGGCTTTCAAACTTGTCAGCAAATCTCAATTTTTTCAAGCTTTGAGTTCCAATTTCATTCCAATGCTCCAATCTACTCAGTTAACGCCTGAAAAGTACAAAATTCTCCAAATCAATAGCTAACCATTCATATTTCAAACTTAACAAAAACTAACATAAAAACACATAAAACAAATGAGAAATTAACTAGAAGGCTATAAAAAACAAACCTAAAAATACTAAATTTATGCAACTTATCAATATGATATGCATTGAACTGGACCAAACACAATTTATAATTCTGTGTAACTACCATAATGGAAAACATAAACTTCACACCTTATCAACTTTGGCATATGTATCTTAATCCCGAGTGGGTAGTGTACCTTGGATTTGTAGACTACAGTCTTTGATTAGAGTGGAAGGTGAGATTCTGTTGTTTAACAGATTAGTATCTTGGCTGATTAGGATTGTAATTCTAGGGGTCCGAGAACAGTATTCCATAGGTATGAAATTCATGACTCCGAAAGGTTTAAAGGATACCATCTTGTGGGTTTTATAGGTCTTGAATGATGAGACTTTGCCAAACCTTTAATGAGTGTTCATTAAACATTTATCATTCAGTGGATATAAAACCAGACACAAGGAAATTATGTAACTGAAAGGGTATATCGGTATAGTGACCCTGTTCCAGTTATCAGTGTTCCATGAGGGTATATATGTAGTTGTCGTAAAATGGAAATGCCTTAATGAAATAACTTAATTGGATTAAATTGTTAAAGTTTTTGAAAAACAAAATGTTTTATTTAGGAGTGCGTTGTCCCAATAATGGAGTCAGACAACGTTAACACATTCGGTACCTTATGTTTATATGATAAAGTGGTACATAACTAATTACATTGAAGCCTGTTATTAAACATTTCCATATGGGTCCCCTAGGTAGCCCATAATAGTTATCCTAGACAATATGTGTGAATAATAAATTATTCTAATTTAATTTGAATTATTTAGAATAGTTTGAGAAATTTAATTAGACAAGTTACGGAATGTATTCAAATACATACATTAAATGTATTAAATGGTTTAATATATTTGTGGAGAAAGACTAACTTGATTGTCATGCTTAGTTCGAGGTAATAGTAGGCTAAAACATGATATAATTAGTGGAGGAATACTTGCATGAATGTGATGCGTTGTTACTACAACATGCAAAAATAGCAAGTGCACTAGTTGCACAAAGTAATAAAGTGATGAGTGAGTATCGTTCCCACGAGGATTGGTTGCTAAGCACTAAGTTTTCTATTGTTTTCAAGTTGGAGCAATCGAAATTGTTTGGATTAATGGGAGAAAATTAACCTTAAAACTAAAACAGAAAATTCTAAATATTCAAAACTAAATTATGAAAGCGAGATTAAAACAAGGTAATATCAATTTAAAACAACGGGTAGGGTTTTGATTTCATTCAGACTCTATGGATTAAACCTACAGATTATGCTATTTTCATATTCACATGCATTGATTGTAAATCGAATTCTCTAAATTGTAAACATACATTCTCAGGCTATGTTTTCCTACTTTTCCCTATTAAACTTTCGCACCCAACAAATTTTAAGATTAATAGTTCTAAGCTCATTAAGCACCTAGAATCCTAGATTGATTTCATTGATTCTTAAATCTATCTCTAGCATTTAATACTACAATGGTGATTACCCAAGAAGCTTAACATGACTCATTTCTCAATCTCATCATGTTCATCAATTAAAAACAATAAATCCAGAATAATCACACAATCTTTGCACTAGCATATGAAAATAATAAAAATCAATTGCTCAATCCATGAGAATTCGAACTACATCAAAACCCTAACCCAAAATGGGTTAGTTCATAGCTAAATCCATACAATAAGCAAGAAAAACAATAAACACAAAGTTCAACATAATAAAAATGAGAGAAAAGACGAGATCTCCCCTAATTGAAGAATCCACCGGAGTTAATCCCAAATCTTCTCACTTTTCAACACAAATTCGTCAAATCTAAAACTAAGAAGATGAAAAAGCTGCTCTAGACTAAGGAAAACACGACTCTCCTCTAAAATGGCAACGTTTTGCTTTTATACCTCACCCAAAAACCTAAAACTGAGCCTAAAATTGAAACTGTGCGTTTTACAAAAACTAGGATTTGCAGACTTCGCCGCTGCAAAGAAGAAATCTCGCCGCGGCAACGAAGTGAAATGGATTCTCGTGCGTGACTCATTTCGCCGCGGTGAAGAACAAACTTCGCCACGGCGAACCTCCATGAAGAATTCTAAAATTATAGAATTACCCTCCGCTTGCTTCTTTGCTTGAATCTTCGATCTTCAGTGCTCTCCCATGGGAACAAGCTTCATAGTGCTTCATTCTGCTTCAGAACTCTCCCAAATTCTGAGATCTGCTTACTTCTGAGTCTAGAAACTCCAATTCGCTCATTATTTGCTCAAAATGTCTATTTTAGCCCAAAACACGAAATGTAAAGAATTAAGTAACAATTCAGGCATAAAAGAACTAAGGAGTATCTAAAATCTGGCCTAAAAGCCTAAATAAAACAGTATAATCCTCTGATTATCAGAATGTCATGTAAAATTTTAGACTAAAATGATATTGTCCAATTCCACTAACTACGTAAAGGAGCTAAAACACTATTACATGCAATTGAAATGATTTTAGATCAAAAGCAGATCTAAAATTCTCTCCTCCAATAGCCGTACCTTCTTCCTTATTTTCCTTTTGTTCTTTCTATTAATTTTTTTGTTTTTTGAAACAAATTTGAAAAAGGTTCACTTATATGAGCTCGAAAAGTGTTCCGAAAGCGTCAACACCCAATCGTTACATCCAAGAAGTTTAGGAAATACCTTAGGAATGTCCATTGGTGTAGAAACTTCAACTTGTTTTAATAGATCTTGGGTTATAGGTTTGAGTTGGTCGACTATTGCATGTTGGATGTTTTCTGGCGACACCTTGTTTTCGACCCCACATGAACCAGTTTTCACTATAATGAATTTTGATGCTGTAGCAAATGGTGAGAATGATGACACCAAGGTTAGAAAAATTAAATAATAACTCCATTTTTTTTCTAGCTTGACTACTTATTATTAACTCCATTTTTTTTCCTAGCTTGACTAATTATTATGAAATCTCAAAATATTTTTATATATGTAATATTAATTATTATATTTTAACTAATGTTTTAAACCCGAATGGGGCATTGATCTGATCAAGGGCCCTAGTCCCGGGTTGACCGATTTAATCGATTCGACAGAGAGCCTTGTTGTTATTTTGATGTTGTTGATGCGTTGTAACTACAACATGCATACATAGCAAGTGCACTAGTCGCACAAAGTAATAAAGTGATGAGTGAGTATTGTTCCCACGAGGATAGTGTTACTAAGTACCGATTTCCCTAGTTTAAGTCCTAATTAAAGCAACAATAAATTGGATTGATGAAAAATTAACAACTAAAAACAAATTAACAAAATATAAATGAATGATAATGAAATTAAAACAAAACCCAAAAACTTAACTACTTAAAAAATGCTAAAAAAAATGCTAGGGTGTTGATTTCACCTAGATACGCTAACCCAAATTATAGAATCTATTACCCAGGTTTTAATTCCTTGATTGAAAATCGAATTCCCTAAATTGTAAAACATACCTTCTCAGGCTACATTTCCCTACTTATCCCTATTAAGCTTCCGCATCCAACAAAATGAAGATTAATAGTTCAAAGTCTTTAAAGTTTTATGGAATTCTATCTAGATTTCATAGATCGCTAAACCTATTTCTAGCGTTTGCTAATCTACGGTATTTATCCCAAGAGGCACAATCACAAATCACTTCTCAGTCTCATTATGAACAACATACATTTGAATGGTGATCAAACATCCAAAAGTCATTAAGCAAAGAGATAAACACTCAATCATGAAATTAAAACTCAAAGTAAATCAATTCATATAAATTTGAATAATTGTATCAAGGTTACATTAAACCCTAGCTAAACAACTCAGTTCATACTAAAAAACGAATTAAAATAACAAAAACAAACTGAATCAAGATTAATCATTGAAAAACAAGCAAAAGATGGAGAAATCTTCTCTCATTTGAAGCCCAAATCTTCAATAATCTTCTCCCTCCATGAGCTGCCTCCCAAATGACGAACCAAGACCCTTTTTCTTTCCCTTTTGCTCTAATTTATACCTCTTTCACTTAAGGACCAAGCCCTAGCAAGCCAAAACGCGTCGTTTTATTTTTACATCTGATGCAGGTTTCGCCGTGGCGAAGATTTTTCCTCGCCACGGCGAATATTTTCGGGCCAAATTTTAGCATGATAGATTCTGAATCTGAAGAAGTGTTAAACATATTAATTGTAGCACTTTAAATAATTTTTCTACTAGTTCAAGAATCAGCACAATCCAAGGTCTACAGCTCAAGTTATGGAAAAAATACTGAAGTACGTCCAAAGACGTTTTTCTTCAGTTCCCAGCGTATTGTTCACGACTTCAAGCTAAGTTTTCGCCCTTGTCCAGTCAGAATTAGGAAAAACCCAAAACATGAAAGTTATAGCTTTTCTCCTTAGCTTTTCAAAGCTTTTAAATTCAGGTCATTCCGAGTTTTCAAGCTCAAGTTAGACAATTTACGCTCAAAACTGTCATTTATGCTAAAAATCATCGTTTAGGCCTGCAAAGACAAATTAATAGAATTAGGTAGCAATTATGGCCCAAATTGTATGAAAAGTATCATAAATCCTATCAAAATTCAATGCAAAATCATAGTGTAAAATATTATTATCAAATACCCCAAAATCTCATTGGCGTCAAGCTATGGCTTATGAACTTAATGCTCTTGCTCATAATCATACATGAGATTTAATGTCTCACCCTGCTCATCGGAAACCTATTGGTTATAAATGGGTGTACAAAATCAAATACTGTGCTGATAACTCCATTGAACGCTAGAAAACCCACCTAGTCACTAAGGGCTTTGCTCAAAGTGAAGGTTTGATTATCAAGAGACATTTTCTCCTGTTGCCAAGCATGTCACAATACGAGCTTTCCTTTTTGTTGCATTTGTTCGAAGGTGGTCCTTGCACCAAATGGATGTCCACAATGCATTTCTCCATGGTGACCTTCATGAGGAGATCTATATGGACCTTCCTCCAAGACTTCACAGATAAGGGGAGAACACAATGCGTCATCTTGAAAAATCACTTTATGGCTTAAAACAAGCGTCTCGTCAATGGAATGCAAAGTTCACAGAGACACTCACAAGCATAGGTTTTACTTAGTCCAAGCACAATTATGCACTCTACTCTTGGCATAGAGATAAACCCTTCATTACTCTTATAATTTATGTCGACAACATCCTAATCACAAGAAATTATGAGATGATTATCAGAACTTTAAAAGAGCATCTCAACAGGCATTTTCGTATCAAAGATTTAGAAGAGCCAAAATATATCTTGGGAATTGAATTTGCAAGATCTCTAGCTGGTATATCTCTTTGTTAACGTAAATATGTCTTAGAGCTCATATTAGATTCTAGGTTATCAACATGCAAACCAAGTGTTATTCTTACGGAACAAAACATCAAGCTCACCACTTAGGAATTTGATAATTGGACATCATCTTCAAAGATCAATCCACCATTGAAGGATCTTTCACATTATCAAAGATTTGTGGGTCATCTTATCTATCTTACATTGATACGATCAAATATCAGTTATGCAATGCACATTCTCGGTCAGTTCATGCATGGCTGAAAACAATCTCATATGGATGCAGCAATGAAGGTGCTCAAATACTTGAAGGGATGTCCTGGCCTAAGACTTCTCTTACCTCGGGATGGGAATTTGGACATCACAACTTATTGCAATTCGGATTGGGGCACATGTCCAATTACGAGGAAATCACTCACTGGTTTTTGTATAAAGGTTGGAGGATCACTCATCTCCTGAAAAACAAATAATTAGTCAATAGTACCCCTTTCATCAGCAGAGACTGAGTATAGAGCCATGGCAAAAACTACATGTCAGATCACCTGGATTCTTAGGCTTCTAAGGGATCTAGTGGTGCCAATAAGAAAACTTGTTTACTTATACTGTGATAACATGGCCGCAAAAGACATTGCAACAAATTAGGTATTTCATGAAAAAAAAAGCACATAGAAATTGATTGCCACTTCGTTAGAAAAAAATTAAGGAAATGAGTAATTAAGACCATGCGCATTCGAACATTGGAACAGCCAGTAGATATTTTCACAAAATTGTTATCCAGCAAACAACATTCATATCTACTTCACAAGTTTGGAGTTTATGACATATACAAACCACTAACTTGAGGGGGAATGATGAAGATTGTTTTGGAATGTTGATATTACATTTAAGTATCAAATATTTTGTTTCCGTTCGTTCCTTGATTTTGTGTGTGATTACAACATTATGACAAGATTGTATTTCCATTCATTTTTTTTTTTTTAATTTAACCTTGCACAAGCATACAATATACAATATAATACATAATACATTTTTGCTCATTCTCCCACTTCTTAGGCATACTATGGCAGCCTCTGTTTTTTCTCTTGCCTCTCTTGCCCATTCAAACTCTGGGAGAGGCGGCTTAGTTTTTTGCTTCATTTAATGAAGCTTATCATGAAATTAGCTATAGAGCTCTTTGTTTAGGCGACGGGAAGATTAATGGCTAAGGAATTCAATATAAACATCTTATTTTGTAGAGAGTTTTCATTTAAGAAAGGGAAGATTTGTTTCCCTTTGAGAGTTTTCTCCTTCCTTTGTTATGAGAGAAAGTTATTTCTCCAAATTCAAGAGAGAGTTTTATTATTCCCCCTTTGTATTTAGAGAGAGGTTGTAAAATTATTCTATAGTGAAAATATGTTGTACTTAGAGTCTAAACACACACCTAAATCTACCAAATCACACAGATCAATCAAGAACACAAAGACACCAATTTATCGTGGTTCACTTGTCCAAGATTGAACAAGCTACGTCATTGTTGAGCTCCAGAACACCGAGGCCCACTGCACTAGAGTTATCAAATGTGTTTATAGAGTACAACAATCGTTCATCAAGAATTGCTCACTCACTAGCTAACTAATCACTTAACCCTTTATAATAATCTTTGATCCTAAAGAAAGATTACCCCCCTCCTCTAATCCTTGAAGGAATCACAACCCTTAATCAACAATCTTACTGATTGTACAGAGATTACACAGTTTGAGTACTACCAAGAACCTTAGCAGAGTGAAAGATTAAAGATGAAGAGAAGAGAAATATTGCAATATTGAACATGAACTTTTTGGGCACTTTTATAGTGTTGACTTTAAGGTGATTTGTAGCCGTTAGATGCCTCTTGAATTGATGATCAGGATTTAAAGAGAGGAGTCCAAAACGACAATGATTTTTTTTCCTTTAGACGACGTCGTTGTGGGCTTCAACAATTAACAATCTCCACCTTGAAGCCTACAACTTCCCTTTAGTAGCTTCTTAGTAGTACAACAGGCTTCTCAAGTGTTCTTTCTTAGCTCAAATACATCACCTTATGTGTAGCAAGTCCAAGCTATGCTTGAACTTTGCGGTAGTCACCACTTTGGTCCCCATATTTGTTGGATTTTCTTCAGTTGGTATCTTCATTAGGTTGAGTTGGCCATTTGAGATGAGATCTCTCACGAAGTGAAACCTTACATCCACGTGCTTGGTTCTCTCATGGTATACGGGGTTTTTGCTTAGATGGATGACACTTTGATTGTTTGAGTATATAGTCACAAGTCCATCTAGTAGGTTGGCTTTTTTCAAGATTCCTTGAATGCTTCAGTCATGGCCATGTATTTAGCCTCTATTGTGGACAGTGCAACTAAGGGTTGTAATTGTGACTTCCAGCTTACATAGTTACCCCAAGAGTGAAACAGTAGGCTATTGTAGACTTTCTTGTGTCTCTATCACTTGCAAAGTCAGAATCTACATACCCAACCTGATCAAGTGAGGTGTTTCTTTTACAAAAGTCTAAACCAACATGTACAGTGTTGTTAATGTACCTTAGCATCCATTTTAAAGCAATCCAATGTTCCATTCTAGAATTGGACATAAATATACTTAGCAGTGATATGGCAAATGAAAAATCAAGCCTAGTGCTAATCATGGCATACATCACTGATCCTATGGCATTAGAGTAAATGATGTTTTCCATTTTAAACACTTCAATTTCAGTTTTGGGACACTGCAGCCTGCTAAGAATAGAGTGACTTGCTAAGGGCATTATGACTAATTTAGAACCAGCCATCCCAAATCTGGAGGACAGTTTCTTTAAATAAGGCAATTGGTGAAGTTTCAACTTATTAAGCCTTCTATTTCTATCAATCACCATCCCTAATATTTTCTTTGCACAGCCTAAATCCTTCATTTCAAATTCAATATTTAATTTTGCTTTTAAGTCATGTATACGAGCCTTAGATTTACTTATTAATAACATATCATCCACATATAACAGCAAGTATATAGGCATGTTATTAATGCAAGCAAAATAGAAACAATTGTCATATTTGCTCCTAGTGAAACCAACTCCTACTATGAATAAATCAAAATGTTTATACCATTGCCTAGGGGATTGTTTAAGTCCATAAAAAGACTTATGCAATAAACACACATGTTCAGGTAAACTTTTATCCTTAAAACCAGTAGGCTAACTTATAAAAATTTATTCTTCCAACTCACCATGCAAAAAGGCAGTCTTGACATCTAATTGCTCTAATTCTAAGTCATGGTAAGCTACAATTGACAACATTATCCTAATGGTTTTGAATTTAACTATAAGTGAGAAGATTTCATTAAAATCAATACCCGCCCTTTGTGTGAAGCCCTTTGCCACGAGCTTGGCTTTGTATCTTGGAGGATTTGACATGCTGATGCCTTCATTTAGCTTAAAGAGCCATTTGCACTCCACTAGCTTCTGGTCTTTTGGCTTTAGGACCAGGGACCAGGTCTTGTTTAGCTTTAGGGACTCTATTTCTTCCTTCATGGCAACATGCCACTTCTTGCTATCCTTGGAGTTTATTGCCTCTTCATAAGAGTCAGGCTTAGACCTCTGAATGTCTACACTAGCATCTAATGTTATGTAGATCCAGTCTACATAGCTGAATCTGGTTGGAGGTCTAATCTTCCTCCTAACTCTATCCCTTGCTAGCTTGTCTTGGTCTAGGTTTCCATGTTGGGCCTCCTCCCTATTTTCTATCACCTCTCTTTCATTATTTTGGTCCTGGTCAGGAGGCAGTAGTTCAACTATTGGTTCTATGTCCTCGGTTGGGACAACCAGCTTAGTATGGCTTGCTGGCTCCACCTCAATCTGAGTGGTCTCAACTAGATCAAAATTCAGGGAATTATTGCTAGAGATACTTGCATTTATGTTAGTAATCCTGCAAGGGAACTCATTCTCATTAAAAATCACATCTTTGCTAATTATAATTCTAACCCCTTGAACATCTTTTTCCCAAAGTCTATACCCTTTTGTCCCTTCTTGGTATCCTAGAAATACACACCTAAGGGATCTAGGTTCCAGTTTCCCACCACTAGTGTGAGCATATGCAGCACACCCAAAGACCGCAAGTGGCTCAGAGTTGGTCTTCTCCTAGACCATCTCTTTTCAGGGCAGTCAAATTCTATTGAGCTAGACCAAGTAGGCTACTGTTGTTAGGGCTTTCCCTAAAAAAGTTTTAGGTAGGCTAGTAGTGAATAAAATACATCTCACATTGTCTAGAAATGCCTTATTCATCCTCTCAGCAACTTTATTTTGTTGAGGGGTTCCCTTAACAATCATATGCCTTAAAATCCCTTGACTACTATAGTAAGAGTCAAATTCAAAGTTACAAAACTCGAACCCATTATCTGTCCTAAGGGCCTTAACCCTCCTATCTACTTGGTTTTCTACCAGGGTTTTCCAAATCTTTAAATTTGGTTAAGGCCTCACCCTTAGTTTTGAGAAGGTACACCCATACCTTCCTACTATAGTCATCCATAATAGATAGGAAGTAATTGTTCCCACCATGTGATTTGACTTTTTTGGGTCCCCATAGGTCAGCATGCATATAATCCAAGCAATTTGCAGCTAGGTGAGTCCTTTTTGGGAAATTCATTCTGTGTTGTTTGCCCAGGACACAGGTTTCACAAAAGATTAGGTAAAAAATAGACTCATTTCCACAATACCCCTGCTATTTAAGTACAACCATACCTTTTTGGCCCATATGGCCCATTCTCAAGTGCCATTTCTCTACAACAAACATGTTAGTAGATAAAAGAGCAGATTAAAAACATCAGAATACTATTGCCCACACAATATTTATAAAAAATATTTTTTAATCCCTTTAAGCAGTAATTTACCATTCTTATATACTACTATGCATCCATTTTTGTGCATTGTAACTACAGCTAGCTTTATCAAGAGTTCCTAGAGAAATCAGGTTTCTTTTAAGTTCCGATATATATCTTACTTTAGTTAGCAATATTACCTTGCCATTATCAAGTCTTATAGTGATATTACCTATGCCTTGAACCCTACAAGCGTGGTTATTGCCTATGAATACAATTTCTTGTTCATCAATTTTAAGATTTTGAAACCAATCTTTGTTAAGGCTCATGTGGAAAGAACATCCTGAATCTAACACCCATTTCTTGAAACTAGCAGAGTTAGAGATTGTAAGGGCTTCAGAAATTTCAATATTATTACTAGTGCAAGCTAGGTTACTCTCAATGCTAGCCTGTTTCTGTTTCTTTACTTGCTCATAGCAGTTCTTTTTTAGGTGACCAGGTTTGTTACAATGGAAGCACTTCCTAGTTTCTCGCTTAGGTCTGCCATTTCCCTTTCCCTTCTTTTATTGAGAACCTTTTCCACCCTCCTTACTAAACTGACTTGAATGTGTCATGCCCTTAACAAACAAATTGTTTCCATTAAGTTTTTGGATCTTTAGTTCAAGCTCCCTGGATTTCATTCCAACCACTATCAAGTCAACACTAGGGGCTATCCCACTGTACTGTAAGACATTCTTTGCTACTAGGTAATCCTCAAGCAATGAATTTAACAAGATCATGGCTAAGCTATAGTCTCCTAGTTCCTGGTCAGTCCATTTTAGTATCAGTGACATCTTTAGAAACTCATCTAAGTTTTCATCTAGTGACTTAGTGAGGTCCATTTTATATGAAAACAATGCACCTTTTAAAAAAGCAAGATTAGGAGTAGATTGCAGGGCATATAAGGTTTTAAGTTTACCTTAGAGTGCGATTGGAGTTTCCAGGCCATCTACCTTTCGTAGCACATTGTCAAACAGATTCATGATGATGAGATTGTAAGCTTTCTCATCTACTTCTGATTTCTTCTTTAGTTTTTCCTCTGACCATTTGCTAGCATTCTTCTCCAATGTAATGCCCACTTTGTTGTTTGACAAGAGGGCGTTCATCTTCTTTTTCCAACTGTTGAAGTCTATCTTCCCATCATATTGGGAGATCTCCATTCACGTCGTACTCATGGTGTTGAGTTCAGTAGCAAACTTAAGAAATCAAGATTGATTTTTGACTTGACCTTTAGAGATTGAAATTGATCTTTGATTTCCAAGATTTAGTTACAGACTCAACGATTTAGAGACCCTAGAACTCTAGAAACTGTAAAAAAAAAAAACCCTCAAAATTTTGACAAACCCTAAAACTCACGAAGTCACTAAATCACGAATGATCTTTGGAATAGATTCAAGCTTTGATACCACTGTTATACTTAGAGTCTAAACACACACCTAAATCTACCAAATCACACAGATCAATCAAGAACACAAAGACACCAATTTACCGTGGTTCACTTGTTCAAGATTGAATAAGTTACGTCCATATTGAGCTTCAGAACACTAAGGCCCACTGCACTAGAGTTATCAAATGTGTTTATAGAGTACAACAATCATTCATCAAGAATTGCTTAGTCACTAGCTAATTAATCACTCAACCCTTTACAATAATCTTTGATCTTAGAGAAAGATAACCCAGCTCCTCTAATCCTTGAAGGAATCACAATCCTCAATCAACAATCTCACTGATTGTACAAAGATTACACATTTTGAGTACTACCGAGAACCCTAGTTGAGTGAAAGATTAAAGACGAAGAGAAGAGAAATATTGCAATATTGAACATGAACTTTTTGCGCACTTTTATAGTGTTGACTTCAAGGTGATTTGCAGCTGTTAGATGCCTTTTGAATTGATGATTAGGATTTAAAGAGAGGGGTCCAAAACGGCAGTGCTTTATTTTTCCTTTAGACAGCGTCGTTGTGGGCTTCAACGATTAACAAAATCCTTCTTCACCTACATGTGGTTTTTCTTTCAATTTGTTTAAGAGTTTTCCATGTAAATTGATTTTGTCTCAATTTTTATTCTATAGTGAAAATCCTTCTTCACTTACTCGCGGTTTTTCTTTCAATTTGTTTGAGAGTTTTCTATGTAAATTGTTTGTGTCTCAATTTTATTTTGTTGGGTGATATTGCTTCCACCCAATTTCGATTTTCTAACAAAATCAGACGAGCTAGAGAACAGGTCTTCTTATTCATGGCTTGCTCCAAAACTACTAATATTATCCCATCCTAGAATTGGAAGATTTTAACACATTGGGAATGGAAGTTAACACTGAAAAGGAAACAAACTGCGCCATTGAACTGAACATCACAACAATTATTTTTATTATTAAAGTAAATAAGAGAGCAACTTCATTTATTCTATTCGGAGATTTCTTAGAGAAGAAAACACACCACTTGAGAACATCTCATAAACACACAAGCAGACCTAACTTTCAGTTTCAGGCTGCAACAAGAAACAAGCATCAGCATTCTCATCACTGCAATACAAACAAGGATGTTGCTCAACGTGCTGTTCTTGTAAAATCTTCCTGGCCATCATCACAACCTCTCTATTGCTCAAAGGATCAGAATGCTCCTTCAAAACTATCTGAACAGCATTGCTAAACGCTCCATAAGCCTTTCCACCACCCTCTATGGGGCTCATGTCTGCAGAAGTTTCATTAGATTGACACCCACTTAGCAGAATCCCTTCATCAGGCTTCAAAAATTCAAACAACTCGGATTCTTGATGAGGCGCTAACCTAAACCGAATGCTCGCATCAGCTCCGAAGTATTCCAGCAAGTGAGTGCCAATATCAGATGTGTTTATTGACGTTAGCGATGAGAGATGTTCAAGTATGGATTGGAAAGGGATGGTCTTTGGTTTGGAGGAACAAAGTTTTTGACTCTCCTGAATGATTGAAGAAGGTCCAATTTGTTCTTTTTCCTTGTCAATAAGCCCACCGCTGTGGCATGAATCTGAAAGGATTGTGAAGCTCGTACCCTTTGGCAGACGGTTAACAATTTGCCGGAAGTCCACATCTGAGTTATGGAGTCAGAAATCCATTATTAAATTGATATATAATAACAAACACCACACTCGGGAAAAAGGAAAAAAAAAATCTCATTTACAATACGTACCAGTGATGAGATTGAAGTCACAAGGGACAATGGCTTCATCCTGCCTAAAGGGTCGACCGGGTTGCCGAGAAGGAATCCTTGTGCCATGTCCACTATAATGGAAGAACAAGACATCTCCATCTTCAGCCTTGCTCACCATTTTATCAAGTGCACCTTTAATGTTTGCACCTGTAGGCATCACCGACGACCCCGGTGCATCGGTGAGGAGCTCAATCTGGTTGGGATCGAACCTGAATCGATTCACAAGAACTTCTCTCATTTCTAACACATCATTTATGCATCCATGCAGCTCATTTCTGGTGTTGGGGTAATTGCATCCAACTAAAAGAGCAAGTTTCTTGTTTCCCTTCTCCATTTTGCAATATTACTGAATAGAAAGTGACTCTGTATTGTGATTAGGGAGTGATGACTCTTTTGTTGTGATTTGGAGTGGTTTTATAGTGTGTAAAATTAGTTTATTCTGATCACTTGGAAGTTGGTTCAAGTAAACTCGAGGAGGATTACGTTAATTTGCTTTCAAGTGTCGGAAGGGATGGAAGGAAATTTGCTACGAACGGAAATGTGCTTGTATTGTACACAAGGGAAGCAATACAATAATGCATAAATTCACAATTTAGAAGTTAGCAAATTAATTAAACGATGAATACCATCTGACGCGGAAAAGCATTAGGTAAAAAGAAATGCTAACACATTTTTTTGACAAATAAATTAAGAATAATGCTACATGTACAAACAAGTCTTACAAAGATTTGTGTACAAACTGATATGACACAAAATAAATTAAAGAGTGAATATGATGAGTTTACTTTTTATATTCATTTATTCATTCATTTTAAGCTACATCAGGTTTGTACATTTAATATTATTGATAAATTAATAATATGAACTGAAACAATTAATGACATATTGTTAAGAAAGATGATTTACTTATACTAATCTCTAATCTCTAAAACTTAAAAGCACAATAGTAAAAAAATTTCTACTACTAATTTGGGGAAACTGTCCCTGTCACTGATTCTGTATAAATCAGTGGCCACGATTATTCCAGAACAGATTCAAGATTTAGAAACTGATAAATAAGAACGAACTTGATCGACTCTTTTGAGTGTGGTTCTCAATATTCTCAGACTACCTATTAATCTTCCATATTTGAATTCAAAATTGGATAATTTAGTAATGTGTTTCGTACTGTTTTCTGTTTCCTAATTCAAGAAGACAGAAATGCGCTTCCCATAGAATAACTTCTGCAGGAAGCATATTTTGGTATGGATGTCGGTCAAGTTTACGATTAACCCAAGTCCAAAGGCTATCACAGGCCCGTTATATTACTAAACTGTTGACATTGCCAATCCCCTAATGCCGTTTGTTTGTGAATTACACGCAAAATATTACCCACAACCACAAGCATATACCATTGTGACATTTATCCTCGCAAGCCACCATTCGAAGATACCAAATTCTGAAATTCTAAATCTTTTGTATCTTCAACAATCCACTACACCCTTTTGTTATACACCTAATTATTCAATCCCAAATCAACTTCTCAAATAAATAAATAAATAAAAATGGTGCAGTTAATAAAACATGCACACATGAAACAGATAAAGATTCACCATCAAATGGATCAAGTCATACACACGTAGGAAGCACAAGAGATAGTTACTTGGCGGCTCTCAAAGTAAAAGAATGGTTCCTGTAAATTAAAAGCCATAAAAATGGCAATTCTAGTTTATGTACAAATATGCTGTAGGTACTAACCTCATTATACCATCTTAATCTCGCAAGACCCTAGTATTATAGTTAAATACTGAAAAAACTAGCTCACATATGCGAGAAATAAAGTAACAATTAGAGATCTTTCCAAACATTATAATCAGAAGTTGAATTATTATTGTTTATCACGCCATCTTGGCACCCTATAAAGAATGTACTAAGAACGGGATCGACATTTACTAAAGCATGGGCTGTTCCACTTGGGCTAGCCGCAACAGCAACCTCGTCTGCACCAACTATCACCTCAGCATAACCTTTATCATCCATCTGGTTATTCTCCAGCTGCAGAAACATGAGAAGGGAAAAAAAATGAAAGTGACCAGAAATGCTATAGTACTTTTTACACATATATCCAAATTCACACCCTTCTACACTAATTTCATAGAAAGCACTGTCTTATCTTTTGTTTACTATAGAGGGCAATGTAAAAAAGCAAAAAGCCAGCAGCTCCAAGCCAGTCACAGTGTCATGTATTTGCAATTTTAGATCAAGTTGGTCTAAATAAAACCAATAAACTCGGAAGACAAGCAGCACACTGATAGAGGCATAAGGACAGATTACAAACCGAGTAAAATGGGTAAAACTACTGCAAAAGTTGAAGTTCTTTTTGCAAATGTAGTTTTTTTCTTTATCTCTTCTTTAAGAAAATAAAACACTAATTCTGCAGTAGTATATTAAAACAGTAACACATTTAGCCATCCATATGCTTATCCTCACACATTGGGAAAAATAACTGGAAACAACTTTCAACAGATATTATTTAGAATGTTTGTCGACATTAACATCTACATAGTACGAAAGCCATAAAGTAGGTCAAGGTCACCATAAAGTAGACTTCCAATCGGCCAGTGATAAAAATCAGCAATAATTCCAGATTCCTCCAAACCAAAATCAATTTAACTGAAACAGGTGGATCATAAACCATAAAGAAGTTTAACACCATACAATGTTCACCAGTTATATTAATCTTCAAAGATAATTACCCACTATACACTGCATAATTCAATATAAAATCATTAACACAAATAGGATCTCCTTTAACATAATTAAAGAGTGAACTAGTTAAAGAGTAATTCAAAATGAACCAAATTCCTATGTGTTTGATATCCTACAGAAGAGAAAGCATACCCTGAATTTTGTTTTAGCTCCCCAAATAATGAATGTCTCATTCACAGAATAATGTCTGTGATTTCCCCTCATAGCACCTGGACGAATCTCACCGAGATGTTGAGAAACACAATTAACTGCTCCACCTAGAAGTGAAATAAGATTTTATTTTAGAAATTGCAAGAGTCACCAGCACATTTACAGAAAAGCCAAACTTCACAAAACTGGCTTGAATACAATTACATCCCAAAAAAGGATAGACCAAATTCCCTAAGGCTGCATTGGATTTGCGGTGCAGATCCAATTCAAACCAAGTCTAAGAACTTCCATTTACTCATAACATTATAAGCAACCGGAAAAAAAGAATACCCCATAAATTGTAGTTAATTTGTTCATACTATGATATAGGAAAACTTCAGACACCATACGAACAATGTATCAAAATTCATATAAAGTTACCAATTTGACACATAAATCTAAAAGAATAAAGCTACAAATTTGAGGTTCTATAATACTAAATCATAAAGCTTCAACATTTACGCAAAAGTTAATACAAAAGCTTAAAATAATTCCAATAAGTAATAAAATGTACAAATGCATATAAATAAACATACCTTTAACACCAGAGTCAAGGGCAAGAGACACGGGGTTAAACAGCCAGCCACGCTTGTCTTTGGAAATCGGAGAAGGGAAATGAGAATTAAACCTGACCAAATTAGCCTTCACATCATCATCCTCTATGGAGCTCCAATTCTTCTGGGATTTGGAAAAGTCAGAGTGTTGCAATCTAAGAGAAATCCATGTGATGAAAACAAAGATTGAGAGAAGAAGAGGGAAAGCCTGAGGTCTCTTCAAAAAGGTAATGAGAAAGGAAAGACGAGACAAGTTATGAACGTTGAAAGAATTAGAATCAGAGTTTTGGGTGTTTGATGAAAGTGAATTCCTTCTAGGGTTTGCCATTTTTCAATCCAAACTCTTACTCTAAATCTAACTCCTGTTCTTACTGTCTCTTCTATATCTTTGTCTCCGTCTCTTGCTGTACTTCTGTTTGGTTTTTCCTGTTTGGGGAATGACCTTTTACACCTCCTAAGCTGAGTTTTTTAGCCCCTAAAGTTCGGCAAGAGGATATACTCAGGGGGCGTTTGGTTCAAGAATGTTAGATTATTTGGAATGTTAGATTACTGGAAAGATAGATTACTTTAAAAGATTACTGGGAATCTTTAAGAAAATGTGTTTGGTTAGTTGGTGGGTATGTTATATTAATATGGTTGGTTATGGGGAATAAATTGGTGGGTATGTTATTTAAATTATTAAATTGTCCCCTTTACAAATATTAATATAATATTATTTTTATTATTAATTTTTGATTAATTTCTTTTAACCCCCAATATTTCAGATTTAGTTAAAACACCCCTGCTTATATAAAACTTTAATTTATTACGAAATCACCCTTGGCTCCTGCCGCCGCCCGCCGCTACCGCGAACCACAGCCGGATGTCCCCGAAAGTCCCCGTGAGTACGGCACCGTGACCAAGAGGCTCTGCTATGGCCTTTTTTGGCCATATTGATGGCCGAAAACGGCCATATCGGGCCAGATCGAGGGATCTGGCCGTTAACAGCCAGATCCCTAGCCATTATCGGCCAGGTCTGGACCAGATCTGGCCGTTAACGGCCAGATCTGGTCCAGACCTGGCCCGATATGGCCGTTTTCGGCCATCAATATGGCCGGAAACGGCCATATCGAAGCCTCCCAAAGAATTTCCTTCTTTTTTAGGGACTTCGGCGATTTTTCGGCGGTGGTCCGTGGTGGTTGGCCCGCTGTCGGCGGTGGTGGGTGGGTGGCTGTGGTGGTGGCGGCTTGGTGGCTGTGGTGGTCTGTAAATTATTTTAAATATAAGGGCATTATTGTCCAAAATTTTAATTAAATAAGGGTAAAATTGAAATAGGATATTAATGTAAATTTGTTTTAAAGTAAGGGTATTATTGTCCAAAATTTTTATTAATAAGGGATAAAATTGTAACAAAAAAAGATAACCCTNTTGATAGTAGTTCTACTTAATCGACTTCCAAATTAAAGAGTATGGATATTGTTTTTATAAATTACACGACCTCAAACATTCCACCTACTCTATCGTCAATTTCTGTTAAGCTACTAGAGAAGAATTATACATTCCGGCGTTCATAAATTTTACCTGCCCTAACTTCACATGGACTGGAAGGCTTCATTACTGGAGAAAAAATCAGTCCTCCAATGTTCATGGTTGAAAAAGATGAGAATACATAAATGTCAGTCAAGAAGGTAAATCCTAGCTACTTCAACTGGAAGAAAAATGATCAATTCCTGGTTAGCTGGCTTCCATCTACCATTTCAAAATCCAGGTTTCGACATGTTGCTAAATGTAATACTTCTTATGAAACTGGAACTTGTTAGAATTGCATTTCCAGTCTGTGTCTAAAGCCAAAACTCTTCATCTAAGGAATATGTTATAGAGTACTAAGAAAGATGCATTGAGTATTAGTGAGTATGTTTTAAAGATGAAGGATTTGGGAGATGAATTGATATCAAGTGGTGTGAACTTGAGTGATGAAGAATTGTTACTTTACATATTGGATGGATTGGGACTTGAGTATGATGCTATGGTTGCCAATCTTGTTAATAGTAGTCAAACGACACTATAAGAAGCTCAATTTTTGCTGCATAAGCATGACATTAGGTTAGAAAGCAAAATAATTTGTTTACCAATTTTCATGACCAGCTACCTTCAACACTAATAGCAACTAAACAAGGGTCAAATGAGTCATCCTCTTCCTCCTAAAGTAATGTTTTACTTTTGTCTGACTCAAGTTTTGGTACTGATCACTTAAAAAACTTTAGTGGTCAACATTTTCCTGGCTCACAATACCAGTCTATGAGGCCACAGTCAAGACTTTTTNTGGGATCGAAATCGGCCGATACTCGAGTTTCGGTTTTGCTTCCTACCCAAAATCGACCCTCACAGAGTAGATTTCGGTTCTAGAAATCAGGAATCGACATTGTGCATGTCTGATTCCGGTTCTACCTCCTTAGGAACTAGAACCGGACCTTGGAACCCAGACTAAATTGAAATGTTATAAAAATATAAGGACTATTTTAAAATTTTACAATTCAACTGAAATTTTACCTTATTTCTTATGGAATTTTTTCTTGTTTTGTTTGTTTTTATTCACAACTAAATTTAATTGATCTCCTTACCCTTGTTATTAAAATTAATTCACCACAAATAACTTTTATTTCTTAATAAAAACAACTTTATCTTTTCCATTTTTTTTCTTCTCACCCATACTGAACACAGTAACACAAAAAACAATTTTCTTAATAAAAATAACTATATATTTTCCATTCATTTTATTCTCATTGATATTGAACACAACACAAGAAAAATGAAAAAAAAACATGAAATCCAAATCCAACGGTTTAATATCAACAAATCCGGTCATTTAACAAAATCCCAAATCTTCATTGCTCATACAAAAAATCAATTTGACATAAACAATCTTCATTATTCATATAAAAAATCAAGAAAGCATAAAAAAATCAATTTTGCCAGACGTTCAAATTGATTTTTCCCATATTCTAAAAATCAATTCCTGCTTTTTTTTTTTAATAAAAAAATCAACGAAGCATAACAAAAAATCTTCGTTTTCTCTTGGTTAGGTTTTGTGTGGGGAAGAAGAAGATAAGAGAAGAAATGAGAGAACTTGGCTTGTTTTGTTTGAAGACAAAGGGAACAGAGAGATAGACGTGACTTTTAGGGCTACCTTGGCTAGGGTTTTGTGTGGAGAAGAAGAAGATAAGAGAAGAAATGAGAGAACTTGGCTTGTTTTGTTTGAAGACAAAGGGAACAGAGAGATGGACGTGACTTTTAGGGCTACCTTGACTAGGGTTTTGTGTGGAAAAGAAGAAGATAAGAGAAGAATGACAGAACTTGGCTTGTTTTGTTTGTAGGCAATGGTTAGGGTTTTGGCTTATAAAAAAGGTTTTTCAAAGTGATTGGTACATGAGTTATAATCCAATGGTCAAGATTCGTTGTGAGATGGGGTGTATTTGTAATATTGTAAGTGTTTATTTGTCATTTTTGAAACAAATAGGGATTACTCTGTAATTTACTTGGGTACCTGAAACCTATAAAACAAGTTCCAGTTCCAACTATTAAGGAACTGGAATTGGCGGTTTTGGTTCTGGTTTCATTTTTTAGGAACCGGTCGGTTTCGATTCCTTCAAAAAAAGGTGAGTACCCAGACCTACCCACTCTTACTATTTTTTGTAATTTTTAGTTAATTTTAACAAAACTACGATAAATGACCCTATTACCCTCGTCCTCCCATGCCCAATAATCTAACCCACCTACCAAACAACCTTTTTCTCCTAAATACACTCCAAGTTCGACACTTACCCACCTCCCAAATAACCCTTTTTCTCCCCGATACCCTCAAAGTTCCACGGCCCATTATTGGTCACCACTGCCTCTGCCATCACCAACCAACTCAACCACCACTTCCATCATCCACCATACATTGCAACCTCACACATATTGGTCTTTATTAATGACAATCAAACTCCATTGAAAAAAAAAAATTATAACATAAAATTAAAAAATGATATAAGAAAAAATAAATAATAAAAGAAGAAGTTTATAGATTTGCTTGTTGGCCACCGCAATTGCCTGATTTGTCCCATCGCGAAGGCTAACAAGCAGATTATAGTTCTTTTTCTTCCTTTTTTTTTTTTTTTTTTGTTATTGTGAGAAGAGGAAAGAGGATAGAGAAAGAGAAAGAGAGAAAGAGAAGAAGAAAAAAGGAGGCAGAGCAGAAAGATGAGGAAAGGAACAGAGAGATAGAGGAGATGGATGTAGGGGTTAGCGGAGAGCGGAGCAATAATCCCAATTTATTTGTAATTTGCACTAGATTTTAATAGGATTTGAGTACTTTTCATTATTTTGGGACGAAATGTATACTTAATTCACGCTGTTTTTACTTTGTAGGCTTAAACATTGATTTGGAGCAAAAACGACGATTTTAAACTTGACAATTAGGATAGCTTGAACTCTAAAGATTCAGAAGATTCAGGCTTATTGCAACATTAGAATGAAGACTTGGTCAGATTCTACTAAGAAGACAAAGGAGAGATCAGCCAAGAGTTCAAGAGAAGGGCAAAAAGGGAAAGTCAACATAAGATCAACTTTGTTGCGGCAAAGAAAAGCTTCGCCACGACGAAGCTCTCTTGGAACTCAGCAATTCAAGTTGCATCGCGGCGAAGTTATGTCAAATTTGAAAAAAAACTTAAAACCAGTGTTTTGGCTGTAGGGTTTTAGACCAAAGTGGAAAGTAGTATAAAAGGGACAAAAATGATTTGAAAAGGTCAAAGTTGTCCTTGGGAGAGTAGCTCTTGGAAGGAGAAAGTACTGAAGATTAAGGCTACATTTAGGGAAGATCCTCCTATCTTTGATTGTTTTTCCAATACAAACTTTGATATACTTATTTTGTTGTTTTACTTTATTTTGTATGAACTAAGTTGTTAGCTAGGGTTTGATAAAAACTCGATACAATGATTCAATTATTGAATGATTTACTTTGAGTTTAATTTCATGATTGAGTGTTATCTTTTGCTTAATGCCCTTGAATGTGATCACCATTCAATTGATGTTGTTCACAATGAAACTGAGAAGTAATTGTGATGTGTCTTCTTGGGAGATACCATAGTTGAGTGAAAATTAGAGAGACAAACATGATATGAGACTTGATAGAATTTCACAAAGCTTAAGAGACTTTGAACTATGAAACTTCAAATTATGGATTCGAAAGGTTAATGGAACAGGTGGGTAGTATGACTGAGAAGGAGTACCAAACACCATAGGGAATTGGTTTTAGTCAATGAAATCAAAACTTGGATAATAAATTCTATAAATTGGGTTTGCGTATCCAGGTGAAATCAACCCCGACGTTTTATTTAGTATTATTTGATTCATTGGTTTATTGGGTTTTGCTTTAATTTCGTTTTCATTCAATTATATTTTGTTAACTTGTAATTAGTTTGTTAATATTTCATCAATCCATTAATTGTTGCTTCACTTACTACTAAAACTAGAATCAGTAGTAGTTATCATCATCCTTGTGGAAACAATACTTTATTCTCTACTTTATTACTTCTTGCGACTAGTGCACTTGCTAAGCGAGTAAACATTTACGCATCAATGTTTTGGGCCGTTGCCGTGTTAGGATTTGTCAAATCATGTAGCAAAATAAAACATAAAAAAATTATCGACAAAACCCTAAATCCACGATCATGGAGGATACATATGATTTAATTACATATAAAAAAAAAGAATATTTTATACCTTTGTTTGATGGCTCTCAATAATAACTCGATTTAAGCGTAGATCACACACTTGATATCCACACGGAGGCAAGATCACAAATCACAAATACGTAATTCGCTAGTTTAGAGTATTTGTGTCAAGGAAGAATTGGGCACAAAAATTGAGAGATAAATTCTCTCTCTTTTAAAAAACGGCTAGTTTTTTTTTTTTTTTTTTTTTTTTGGTTCGTAAACCTAATTTTTTTTTTTTTTTTTAATCATGCTATATAACATAATTAAAACCTTATTCCACTCTAGAATAGAAATAATCCTGCTCCTAGGTGAATAGTGTATATATATATAATATTCATCAATTTCATTTATCATTAATATTAATATTAATCAATATTAATTCTAATAAATAAAATTGCAATTTTGCTAAATTACTTCCAATACCAAAATGGACAGAGGCACAAACCTCAACAAATTTAATGCTCAACAAAATTACCAAAATACCCATTGTTCTATAAAGGACGAAATTGCCCCAAAATCTAATTATCTTAATTGTCTTCCTAGTGTGTGAATTATAGGCTCTCTATCGTGTTGGCAGGAATGCAATCGAATTAAGCACCGACTAATTAGCTCTCCATAAACAAACCAATATTTGCATCTAGCAAGACATAATGGTTACCCAACTATAAGTAGAACAAGGTGCTGAGAGTTCTTTAATCTGAGCTTAAATTGAGTTTTGTAAACTGATTTGTTTTGTGAAATGTAAAGTCAAGTCAATAGGGGTGTGTTTGTAAAGTTTGAATGTTGTTTGGTTTATATTGAAACTGTGCGTTTTAGTTATGCTTAAAACGTTGCTTTCATTCTTTATCCTTGTAATGGCTGAGTATATAACAACCTGAATTCTGTTACACATTAGCTAGAAAAGATTCCATTTTCTTCTTCAAGAGTCGTGCTTCATTTTCCTTTCTCAACTCTGAAAAACTTTCATGGTATCAGAGCCTAGACCAGTGTCTATGGTGATCCTTGATAGTAGTTCTACTTAATCGACTTCCAAATTAAAGAGTATGGATATTGTTTTATAATTACACGACCTCAAACTTCCACTACTCTACGTCAATTTCTGTTAAGCTACTAGAGAAGAATATACAATTCCGGCGTTCATAAATTTTACCTGCCCTAACTTCACATGGACTGGAAGGCTTCATTATGGAGAAAAAACAGTCCTCCCATGTTCATGGTTGAAAAAGATGGAATACATAAATGTCAGCAAGAAGGTAAATCCTAGCTACTTAACATGAAGAAAAATGATCAATTCTGGTTAGCTGGCTTCCATCTACCATTTAAAATCCAGGTTTCGACATGTTGCTAAGTAATACTCTTATGAAACTGGAACTTGTTAGAATTGCATTTCCAGTCTGGGTCTAAAGCCAAAACTCTTCATCTAAGGAATATGTTATAGAGTACTAAGAAAGATGCATTGAGTATTAGTGAGTATGTTTTAAAGATGAAGGATTTGGGAGATGAATTGATATCAAGTGGTGTGAACTTGAGTGATGAAGAATTGTTACTTTACATATTGGATGGATTGGGACCTGAGTATGATGCTATGGTTGCCAATCTTGTTAATATTAGTCAAACGACACTGCAAGAAGCTCAATTTTCGCTTCACAAGCATGAGATTAGGTTAGAAAGCAAAACAATTTGTTTACTAATTTTCATGACCTTCAGCACTAATAGCAACTAAACAATGGTCAAATAAGTCATCCTCTTCCTCCCAAAGTAATGTTTTACCTTCGTCTGACTCAAGTTTTGGTACTGATCACTTAAAAAACTTTAGTGGTCAACATTTTCCTGGCTCACAATACCAGTCTATGAGGCCACAGTCAAGACTTGTTATCCCTAAGTTTAGTAATATCAATACTAATCAAGGGAACTTCAAGTCTAGTTTTAATCCTCAAGTTCAGTCTCAGTTCTTACCAAGTGGTGAATATTTTAATCAGTTTCTTCCTACTAGCAATCAATTTCCTCCTACTGGTAAGTTCATGTATAATCCTTCTATGGTGAGGAATAGAGGTAGAGGAAGAGGCTATTTTAAGCCTCGACTTATATGTCAAATTTGTGGAAAAGGGGACATTCTTCCCCTTCAGTGCTATCATAGATTTGATCATGATTTTTAAGGCTTCATGAATCACAATAAAAATTTTGCTCGTCTTGGTTCACCAAATAGTCAATTTCAAAGTCAATCAAATGAGTCTGCTCAAGCTCTGATGGCAACTAAAATGTTGTCTAGACAATCAACGCAAGAATATGGTCTTATGTTTTAGTCAAGGCTATTCTGGTCATACTGGAGCTAGTCTGTCTCAACAACTTGTGATATATCAATAGCCTATGCCATATCAGCACTCTGTGAATTATCAGTCTAGAGCTTCTACAAATAGTACATTCAAATCTGTCTCTCCAGTTTAGGGCAATGGTCACTCAGCCCTTCCTTCTTATGTACTAGTTGCCACACCACAAGTCTTGACTAACCAAACTTGGTATGTGTATTCAAGTGCAACCAACCACATGGTAGCTAAACCAAGTAACTTAGTGGTGAAAGACAATTATCATGGAGGCTCACAGGTTCAAGTTGGCAATGGTCAGATAGTTCCTGTCACACACAGGTGAATCTTTTTTGTCCTCTTCTTATTGTCCTCGTATATTACATCTTAAGAGAATGTTATGTGTGCCTCATATAGCCAAGAATTTGTTAAGCATTTCACTAATAACTAAAGATAATGATGTTGTTGTGGAATTTCATTGGGATCACTACTTGATAAAGGATAAGATTACTCAAAGGGTGCATCTTTAAGGCTCACTGAAGGATGGATTGTACCAATTGCAATTATCTCCTCCTACTTCTGTTTCTGGTTCTAATGACCAAGCTAGGTTTGCTCTACTGTCCCAAGCTTCTAATAAAAGAGATTATTTTGTTGATATAGCCTTTAGTGATAGTAGTAAATTTCCTAGTAATCCTGGTGTTTCAGTACATCATAATAGTCAAAATCATTGTATTACTGGTGATGATTTAGATGTAAAGATTAGTAGAACAAAGTTGTGGCATGCTAGGCTAGGACATCCACAAGAGAAAACACTAAAATATGTAATGAATAAAGTTCATGTTTGTGGAATTTTTGGGAATAAAATGCCTTTTTGTGAAGCCTGTCAGTTTGGAAAAATGCAACAAGCTTCATTTCCTATGTCACATTCCAGGACTACAGGTCCTTTTGAGTTGGTTTACTCTGATTTATGGGGCCTTGCACTAGTGTGCTCATCCGAAGGATATAAGTATTATGTGTTGTTTGTGGATGGTTATAGTAGATTTGTGTGGATTTATCCTTTAAAATTGAAGTTTGAAGCCTTTATTGCATTTTCTCATTTTCATTGTCTTGTTGAAAGGCAGCTAAATGCAAAATTAAAATGTCTTCAAATAGATTGGTGAGGAGAGTTTAGGTCTTTTTTGAGTTATCTACAAACTCATGGAATTGCATTTAGGCATCTTTGTCCTTACCTTCATCAACAAAATGGAAGGTTGGAAAGGAAGCATAGAATCATAACTGAATTTGGTCTAACACTTCTGGCTCATGCTACTATGCCATTGTGTTTTTTGTGGCAAGGTTTTACCACTGCAGTATACCTTGTAAACAGATTACCTTCTGCTTCTATTGGAGACATCTCACCTTTCTAGAAACTTTTTAGACAAGAGCCAATCTATGATGTGTTTAAAGTTTTCAGATGTTGTTGCTACCCTTACATTAGGTCTTACCAAAAACATAAGAACATAAACTCTCTTATCATACTTAAAAATGTGTTTTCTTACGCTATCGTTCATTTCATAAGGGGTAAAAGTGTCTATCTCCCTCAAGCAGGTTTTACATTGTTAAGCAAGCAAAATTTAATGAAACCAAGTTTCCATTTAAACATGGTTTTGAATGTTTCTCGTTTAAGGATGGTGATAATGCAGGTTTAGCTACAACTTCTAATTCGATTATTGGACCAACTCCTTGGAATCTTTCAAACTGTGTTGATCTTATGCCTTCTTTTGGAGTCATTTCAAAACTAGAAGTTAGAACCAATAATCCTTAACTAGCTACTAGATACCCGATTCCTAGTAACACATGATTCAAAGTTTATTTCAGTTATTGCCTCAGCACCTAGAACTCTAGAGTCTGATTTTTGTGACACACAGAAGGAGCTAGAGTCCACTGAGGAGCTTGCTATTGTATCAGAATCTAGTAGTTCATAATTGAGCATCCTAAGGTCTCAATCAAATACATTACTTAGTCAACCCAGTGACACTTCTAGTCATAGCAATTATTTAGGTTGTCCTGCTGGAGTTCAACTTGAAGTCGTCCAACCTCTAACTAAACTTGCTTTATCAACTACTAATAAGCATCCTATGATTACTAAATCAAAAGATCGTATTCCTATACCTACAAAGCTAGCTTTGCTGGCCACTAAACACATTTTAGTTGAACCAAAAAATGCTTCAAAGCATTGAGTGTACCAAAGTGAAAAACAACAATACAAGAAGAATTTCAAGCCCTTTAGCGAAATAACACTTGGAAGTTGGTCCCTTATGCATCAGGCATGAACTTAGTGGGGTGTAAGTGGGTTTTTAAAACCAAACTTAAGTCTGATGGCACTTTACAAAAATACAAAGCAAGTGGGACATCCAAATTNCTAAAGATAATGATGTTGTTGTGGAATTTCATTGGGATCACTACTTGATAAAGGATAAGATTACTCAAAGGGTGCATCTTTAAGGCTCACTGAAGGATGGATTGTACCAATTGCAATTATCTCTTCCTACTTCTGTTTTTGGTTCTAATGACCAAGCTAGGTTTGCTTTACTGTCTCAAGCTTCTAATAAAAGAGATTGTTTTACTGATATAGCCTCTAGTGATAGTAGTAAATTTCCTAGTAATCCTAGTGTTTCAGTACATCATAATAGTCAAATCATTGTATTACTGATGATGATTTAGATGTAAAGATTAGTAGAACAAAGTTGTGGCATGCTAGGCTAGGACACTCACAGGAGAAAACACTAAAATATGTAATGAACAAAGTTCATGTTTGTGGAATTTTTGGAAATAGAGTGCCTTTTTGCGAAGCCTGTCAGTTTGGAAAAATGCAACAAGCTTCATTTCCTATGTCACATTCCAAGACTACATGTCCTCTTGAGTTGGTTTACTCTGATTTATGGGGCCTTGCATTAGTGTGCTCATCTGAAGGATATAAGTATTATGTGTTGTTTGTGGATGGTTATAGTAGATTTGTGTGGATTTATCCTTTAAAATTGAAGTTTGACGCCTTTATTGCATTTTTTTCATTTTCATTGTCTTGTTGAAAGGCAGCTAAATGCAAAATTAAAATGTCTTCAAATAGATTGGGGATGAGAGTTTAGGCCTTTTTCGAGTTATCTACAGACTCATGGAATTGCATTTAGGCATCTTTTTCCTTACCTTCATCAACAAAATGGAAGGGTGGAAAAGAAGCATAGAATCATAACTGAATTTGGTCTAACACTTCTGGCTCATGCTACTATGCCATTGTGTTTTTGGTGGCAAGGTTTACCACTGCAGTATACCTTGTAAACATATTACCTTCTGCTTCTATTGGAGAAATCTCACCTTTCTAGAAACTTTTTGGACAAAAGCCAATCTATGATGTGTTTAAAGTTTTCAGATGTTGTTGCTACCCTTACATTAGGTCTTACCAAAAATATAAGAACATAAACTCTCTTATCATACTGAAAAATGTGTTTTCTTATGCTATCGTTCATTTCATAAGGGTACAAGTGTCTATCTCCCTTAGGTAGGTTTTACATTGTTAAGCAAGCCAAATTTAATGAAACCGAGTTTCCATTTAAAGATGGTTTTGAATGTTTCTCGTTTAAGGATGTTGATAATGCAGGATTGGATCAACTCCTTGGAATCTTTCAAACTATATTGATCTTATCCCTTCTTTTGGAGTCATTTCAAAACTAGAAGTTAGAACCAGTAATCCTTAACTAGCTAGTAGATTATCAACACCAGATACAAGATTCCTAGCAACACATGATTCAAAGTTTATTTCAGTTATTGCCTCAGCACCTAGAACTTTAGAGTCTAATTTTTGTGACACATAGAAGAAGCTAGAGTCCACTGAGGAGCTTGCTATTGTATCAAAATCTAGTAGTTCAAAATTGAGCATCCTAAGGTCTCAATCAAATACATTACTTAGTCAACCCAGTGACACTTCTAGTCATAGCAATTATTTAGGTTGTCCTGCTGGAGTTCAACTTGAAGTCGTCCAACCTCTAACTAAACTTGCTTTATCAACTACTAATAAGCATCCTATGATTACTAAATCAAAAGATCGTATTCCTATACCTACAAAGCTAGCTTTGCTGGCCACTAAACACATTTTAGTTGAACCAAAAAATACTTCAAAGCATTGAGTGTACCAAAGTGCAAAACAACAATACAAGAAGAATTTCAAGCCCTTTAGCGAAATAACACTTGGAAGTTGGTCCCTTATGCATCAGGCATGAACTTAGTGGGGTGTAAGTGGGTTTTTAAAACCAAACTTAAGTCTGATGGCACTTTACAAAAATACAAAGCAAGTGGGACATCCAAATTGACTTAAATAGTCACAAGAGAAATTGACATAAATAATGCTTTCCTAAATGGCGCCAAGGGGTTCCAACAAACACTAGGCCTTGACTATTTTGACACTTTTTCTCTTGTGATTAAACCTGCCACAATTAGAGTTATGCTCTCTTTAGCTGTACATCATAAGTGGGACATCCGACAAATTGACATAAATAATGCTTTCCTAAATGGGGACTTGATAGAGACAGTGTTCATGGTGCAGCTTGAGGGGTTCATTGATGCTTCATATCCCAAGCATGTATGCCAACTTCACAAAGCTCTAGATGGCTTGAAACAAGCTCCCAGAGCTTAGTTTGAAAACCTGAAAATGCTTTAGTCTCATGGGGTTTTACCGATTCAGTTTTTGACACAAGTCTTTTCTTCATGAGAAAGGGCACACAAGTGAATATCTTCTAGTATATGTTAATGATAAGTATCACAAGATCTGATTCTTTCTTAATTACTCAGATTATTGCAAATCTTAACAGACAATTTGACTTGAAGCATTTGGAGCCCTACAATACTTTCTTGGTTTTGAGGTTCATCAAAATGATTCTGCATTGCTTCTTACTCAATCTAAATATGCTTAAAAGTTGCTTATCAAAGCTGGAATGGCTGAGTAAAAACCTTGCAATACACTAATGGCTTTAGGTGTCAAGCTAGGGAAAGAAGATAGTGAATTTTTTTATCAACCATTTCTGTATATAAATGTTGTAGTTGGATTGAAATATCTCACTCACTCCAGACCTGATCTAGCCTACTCTGTAAACAAATTGAGTCACTTTCTCCAGTCCCCAACTGTTGCTCATTGGACAGCTTGTAAAAGGGTTCTTTGATACATTAAAAGAAGTATTCAGCATGGCTTGTTGTTTCAAAGTAATCCATAATTTATACTAGAAGGTTTTGCGGATGCTGATTGGGCTGGTGATGTGGATGATAAAAGATCTACCACTAGTTATTGCATTTTTCTTAGAGGCAATTTGGCGTAATGGAGTTCTAAGAAGCAAAACATTATGTCTTTGTCCTCCACAGAAGTTGAGTACAGACCCCTTAGCTAGGCAGCAACTGAGTTGGTCTGGATTCAACACCTCTATATAGAACTTGACATTCCCATAAATAAAACTCATGTTCTCTGGTGTGATAACATGAGTGCAGGAACTTTATCTATAAATCTTGTTTTTCATGCTAGGACAAACACATAGAGATAGATGTGCACTATGTGAAGGAGTTAGCCACGAAAGGAATTGTCTGTGCAGTACATTTCTACTGACTATCAGATTGCTGACATTTTTACAAAAGCTCTTCTTGGTGCAGTTTCAATTTCTTCGGGCTAAGTTGCAGGTAGTTCCTGAACTTGAAAAGTATCAACTGCACATGGTGGTATAGTCTCAAACAGTTTGAAGATTTAGGTTTGGATTGGGTTACTATCTAATGTTTTGTGAGTTGTTGTGTTTTGGAATATGATGATCAATTGAGGATTGGCAAAGTTGGGAACTGTATATTGCAGAAGGGTGTGTAGACTGGTGTTATGTGTGTCAAATGTGCGATGGATTGCAAAGTATTGTAGCTAATTAAGTATAAGGGAGTTCAATTTAATTGAGTATAAGTGAGTTCAGTTTAAGAGAAGATATTGGGTAAAGATGAGAAGAATGAGTCATATGTTACTAGGAGCTGAAACAGTTAGGAACTTCAGTTTAAAGGGTAATATTGAGCAGAGAAGAAGCATGTTAGAGAGTCTTGTTTAAGGGAAGATATTAAGCAAAACAAGGTTGCTGGAAGTTTTTTAATCTGAGCTTAAAATAGATTGTTCTTGTAAAGATTCTGTTTTGAAAAATGTAAAGTCAAAGGCAATGGGGTGTGTTTGAAATGTTGTTTTAATTGAAATGGTACATTTTAGTTATGCTTAAAAACGTTGCTTTCTTTCTTCATCCTTGTAATGGCTGAGTATATAACAGGCTGAATTTTGTTACACATTAGTTAGAAAAGATTCCATTTTCTTCTTCAAGAGTTGGCTTCATTTTTCTTTCAGCTCTGGAAAACTTTCACAAATTCAGCGAATTACTACTTGTCAACAGTATGATTATTGTGCAATTCATCCTTTCATCATTTATTATCTCATGAAGGTATAAATTACAGAAATAGTGTCACCTTCAAATATACATCACCTGACATATTTGTATTTGGTTATCGACCGACCAAATGAAATTGGATTTGAACAACAACTCACACCACAACCATTCGTTAGAGGATATATTCCACAGACACTGAGGTTAATTACCATCCATATGAAATCCTCTAATGGGTTAGTCTAGTGAACTTGCAAACAACTAGCACCCATGCGTTGCACCATGTGTCACCAAACAATCTTGACATGTGAGAATGTCACTACTATTTGGTATAGTTGTTCAAAGCTATGATAGTCTACCATATTATCTGAGCCTTTGGTCAGATTAATACTGAGGCTACAGACATTTCTAGAATAGCCACCTATGTGATCATAGGTCCTCACAATCAAGATTTAAAACACTTGATTCCCCCGTCACAGTTCAACTATTCTAAGGACATATATCAATATATAAATAATATAATAACATGATATAGAAAAATAGCCTTTATTGATTATTAAAATGATATTGCAAGATCAATTATAAAATAGTATTGGCTCTAGTGCACCTACACTCATATGTCGAGGATATAGTATGTTAATATTGATAGTATCTAGGAAGTGCTAAATTAAAGTTTTAATTTTGTTGTATAGTAATAGTACATGTCTAGTTTTAATTTTGAATTCTTTTGTTTGTAGCATGCGGAAGCAGATGATAGAGATGGTAATGGGCTGGGTCGTGATCGATACCTGGCCCGCCTAGCTCGACCCTGTGACCTAGCCCAGGCCCGTGCAAGGATGTCGGGTAATGCCTAGGCCCGACCCGATGGCCTTTTTGTGACTCCCAATCCCACCCATGTTAATTTCTATAATTTATTTTTCTGGGCAATCTTGATATATTTTTCTTTGTCATTCATATTAACTTAATTAATAGTACTTTTTCTTTAATCGCCATATTTTTTATGTGTATAGATTATATGTGGACAAGGGATCTTGGGTTTGAATAAAACGCAATTAATTGTTACATAAATTCATTTCAAAATCATAATTAAATAAATAAATTTTTAATTTTTTTTAAACAATAAAACTCAGGTCGGGCCTTGCGATGGCTATCCTAGGCCCGACCCAACCTAGGAGGGAGGCCTAAACCATACCCGCCGTGCCCATCCCTGCAAACAGCGGGTAATGCCCTTACTCAAAAATCTGGGTACAATTGCCATCTCTAAATGAGGAGTCTCAATTTGGTTCCTATCGACCTTGAGATTGAAAGGACAGTGAGAAAACTTAACAAAGAGAAAAAGAAAAGGCAAGAGATACCAATTGTAGTTATAGCAAACAAAAGAACTTTAAGAGAGTTTGCGGTACCAATGGTTAAGGGATGTAGTCCAAGCATTATGAGGCCACCTATTCAGGGCAACAATTTTGAGATTAAGTCAGCATTTATTCAAATGATTCAATAATCAGTTTAGTTTGGCGGTAATACTTGTGAGGATCCAAATTTGCATATATCAAACTTTTTGGAGATTTGTGATATGTTCAAGCACAATGGAGTGACAGATGATGTCATTCAGTTGAGATTATTTCCAATTTCTTTGAGTGATAGAGCTAAAGGGTTGGCTAATGTCACTACCAATGGGAACTATTACAACATGGGATGAGCTAGCACAAAAGTTCCTTGCTTTTAAAGTATTTTCCACCAGCTAAGTGGGCCAAGATGAGAAATGATATTACCTCCTTTGTTCAAAGTGATAGTGAGTCATTATATGAAGCATGAGAGAGGTACAAGGAGTTGTTGAGGAAGTGTCCACACCATGGTTTGCCTATTTGTATACAAGTGCAAACTTTTTGCAATGGTTTGCTACCTAATGTTCAAACCATGGTGGATGCTGCATCGGGAGGAGCCTTAAACAAATTAACTCCAAAAGTTGCTTATGAATTGCTTGAAGTATAGGCGAGTAGTAATTATCAAAGACCTAATGGTTGAGTAGCACCTAAGAAGAATATGGGTTTGCATGAAGTTAATGCCTTCACCGCTCTATATGCTCAAATTCCAGCGCTTCAAAAGCAATTGGGAGGTATGAATATGAATTTTGTTCAATCTCTTATAAGCTACAGTGTTGAACTGAGTTCGAAGCTGCCAGTACTCAACTCAACAAATCCGGGAGCTTCAGTGAGTTGGAGGGTATACGTGATACGTAATTTTGTAGTTTTTAAAATTGACACACCCGCCCATATTCGAAATATGTAAAAATCAAATTTGGGATCTAGAAATTAGAAAAAAAAAAAAAACACCAAAAAACTTAAACCTCTCTACGACTCTGACGATCTGCCCCTGTCGTTGACGTCGCATGTGCCTTTCGCCGACGTTACCATCACATTCGTCGTCTTATAGTATGCATCATCTTTCTTCCTTTCGCCTTAAGGCCGACCAATGTTGGGTTTGATAGATTAAGCCAGTGTTGGGTTTGACAGAATCAAGCTAGCGTTGGTTATTTGAGTATATGGGTTTTTTTAGAATTTTGTGGTTGGTGGAGTACGGTGGGTAAAAGGGCTTTCTAATTTATTTTTTTCCTTTTTCTGAAGATTGCTAGTGGAGGTCTTTGATTATGATGATTTGGATATATGGGTGGATGTGATGGTGTTTTTTATTATAAGGATTTTGGGTATATGGAGTGGTTGTGGTGGTTTTTTTTTATTATATAAGAATATAGTGTGTTTGTGTTTGGTTGACGATGTGAATGACTAATAATACCCTTCTGTTTTATTCAGATTGTCCTTCAATTTCTTCTTCTACAAAAGAAAACTAAAGCAAGTTGTGAACTTCAGTTTTTCTTCAAGCCGAACCTGCTCCAGCTTCAATTTATGCTCGAGCCAAAAATGTGTGAGCTTAACCTGAGCCTCGAGCTCGAGTACTCTTTTTTGATGTTAAGTTCAAACACAACACCTCAAGCTCGATATTGTAACAGTCGAGTCGAGCTGAGCTCAAGTAGCTAGATACTCGATTCAACTCAGCTTGATTTCACTCCTAATTCAAACCAAGGTGTTTCACTTGGGAGTTACATTTGAAAACTTTAGCCTCTTTTATAACATTTTTAACACTCCAGCCATTACTTCTTTTATTACTTTTCATTCTAAATAGTAATTGGCTCTAGTGCACCTACACTCATATGTCGAGGATAATAGTCTGTTAATATTGATAGTATCTAGGAAGTGCTAAATTAAAGTTTTAATTTTGTTGTATAGTTAATAGTACAAATTGTCTAGTTTTAATTTGAATTCTTTTGTTTAGTGCATGTGAAGAACGATGATAAGATGGTAATGGGTCGGTCGGGTCGGGATCCGATACCTCTTGGCCTGGCCCTAGCTCGACCCGTGACCTAGCCCAGGCCCTAGCAAGGATGTCGGGTAATGCTAGGCCCGACCCGATGGCCTTTTTGTGACTCTACTAGTCCCGACCCATGTTAATTTCTATAATTTATTTTCTCAGGGCAATCTTTGATATATTTTCTTTGTCATTCATATTAACTTAATTAATAGTATCTTTTTCTTTAATCGCCATATTTTATGTGTATAGATTAATATGGTGGACAAGGGATCTTGGTTTGACTAAAAACGCAATTAATTGTTATCATAAATTCATTTCAAATCATAATTAAATAAAATAAATTTTAATTTTTTTAAACGATAAAAACTCAGGTCGGGCCTGGCGATGGCTACCCTGGGCCTGACCCGTACCTTGGGAGGGAGGCCTAAAACCATACCCAGCACGTGCCCATCCCCGCAAACAGAGGGTAATGGCCTTCCCGTACGGGCTAGTTACTCAGTTCATGGTGCAGCTTGAGGGGTTCATTGATGCTTCATATCCCAAGCATGTATGCCAACTTCACAAAGCTCTAGATGGCTTGAAACAAGCTCCCAGAGCTTAGTTTGAAAAACTGAAAAATGCTTTAGTCTCATGGGGTTTTACTGATTCAGTTTTTGACACAAGTCTTTTCTTCATGAAAAAGGGCACACAAGTGATATATCTTCTAGTATATGTTGATGATATACTCATCACAAGATCTAATTCTTTCTTAATTACTCAGATTATTGCAGATCTTAACGGACAATTTGCCTTGAAGCATTTAGAAGCCCTACAACACTTTCTTGGTTTTGAGGTTCATCAAAATGATTATGCATTGCTTCTTACTCAATCTAAATATGCTTAAGAGTTGCTTATCAAAGTTGGAATGGCTGAGTGCAAACCTTGCAATACACTAATGGCTTTAGGTGTCAAGCTAGGGAAAGAAGATGGTAAATTTTTTTATCAACCATTTCTGTATATAAATGTTATAGTTGGATTGAAATATCTCACTCACTCCAGACCTGATCTAGCCTACTCTATAAACAGATTGAGTCAATTTCTCCAGTCCCCAACTGTTGCTCATTGGACAACTTGTAAAAGGGTTCTTTGATACATTAAAGAAAGTATTCAGCATGGCTTCTTGTTTCAAAGTAATCCAGAATTTATACTAGAAGGTTTTGCGGATGCTGGTTGGGCTGGTGATGTGGATGATAGAAGATCTACCACTGGTTATAACATTTTTCTTAGAGGCAATTTGGTGTAGTGGAGTTCTAAAAAGCAAAAAGTTATGTCTTTGTCCTCCACAGAAGTTGAGTACAGACCCCTTAGCTAGGCAGCAACTGAGTTGGTCTGGATTCAACACCTCTATATAGAACTTGACATTCCCATAAATAAAACTCATGTTCTCTGGTGTGATAACATGAGTGCAGGAACTTTATCTATAAATCTTGTTTTTCATGCTAGGACAAAGCACATAGAGATAGATGTGCACTATGTGAAGGAGTTAGCCACCAAAAGGAAATTGTCTGTGCAGTACATTTCTACTGACTATCAGATTGCTGACATTTTTACAAAAGCTCTTCTTGGTGGCAAGTTTCAATTTCTTCGGGCTAAGTTGCAGGTAGTTCCTGAACTTGAACAAGCTATCCAACCTGCACATAGTGGTATAGTCTCAAACAAGTTTGAAGATTTAGGTTTGGATTGGGTTACTATCTAATGTTTTGTGAGTTGTTGTGTTTTTGGAATATGATGATCAATTGTGGATTGACAAAGTTGGGAACTTGTATATTGCAGAATGAGGTGTGTAGACTGGTGTTATGTGTTGTCAAATGTGCTGATGTATTGCAAAGTATTATGTAGCTAATTAAGTATAAGGGAGTTCAATTTAATTGAGTATAAGTGAGTTCAGTTTAAGAGAAGATATTGGGTAAGGATGAGAAGAATGAGTCATATGTTACTAGGAGCTGAACATGTTAGGAACTTCAGTTTAAAGGGTAATATTGAGCAGAGAAGAAGCATGTTAGAGAGTCTTGTTTAAGGGAAGATATTAAGCAAAACAAGGTTGCTGGAAGTTTTTTAATCTGAGCTTAAAATAAGATTGTTCTTGTAAACTGATTCTGTTTTTTAAAATGTAAAGTCAAAGTCAATAGGGGTGTGTTTGAAATGTTGTTTGGTTTATATTGAAATGGTACATTTTAGTCATGCTTAAAAACGTTGCGTTTCTTTCTTCATCCTTGTAATGGCTGAGTATATAACAGGCTGAATTCTGTTACACATTAGCTAGAAAAGATTCCATTTTCTTCTTCAAGAGTCATGCTTCATTTTTCTTTCTCAGCTCTGGAAAACTTTCACAAATTCAGCGAAATTGCTACTTGTCAATAATATGATTATTGTGTAATTCAATCATTTCATCATCTATTATCTCATGAAGGTATAAATTACAGAAATAGTGTCAACTTCAAATATACATCACCTTGACATATTTGTATTTGGTTATCAGACCAACGACCAAATGAAATTGGATTTGAACAACAACTCACATCCACAACCATTCATTAGAGGATATATTCCACAGACATTGAGGTTAATTACCATCCATATGAAATCCTCTAATGAGTTAGTCTAGTGAACTTGCAAACAACTAGCACCCATGCGTTGCACCATATTGTCACCAAACAACCTTGACATGTGAGAACTGTCACTACTTTTTGGTATAGTTGTTCAAAGCTATGATAGTCTCACCATATTATCTGAGCCCTTGGTCAGATTAATATTGAGGCTACAAACATTTCTAAAATAGCCACCTTATGTGATCATAGGGTCCTCACAATCAAGATTTAAAACACTTGATTCCCTCGTCACAGTTCAACTATTCTAAGGACATATATCAATACATAGATAATACAAATAACATGATATAGAAAAATACGCCTTTATTGATTATTAAAATGATATTGCAAGAATCAATTATACAAATAGTATTGGCTCTAGTGCACCTACACTCATATGTCGAGGATAGTAGTATGTTAATATTGATAGTATCTAGGAAGTGCTAAATTAAAGTTTTAATTTTGTTGTATAGTTAATAGTACAAATNTATGATTTTAATGGATTTTAGTGACTGAATTCTCATAATATTATACTAAGGAGGTTCATTATCAAAAAAACTATGAATTGAAAGGTGACTTTCTTAGAACTTAAAGACCAACTTGATACTTTCACTAAACCCTAGGAACTAAATTCTTTGTAACTCCCTCCAAAATGTTCGAGAATCACTTATCCCAAGAATTTTACAAATATCCAGTACATTCCTATATTAGTTTTGGGGGATAATTACTTAAACCCCCCTAAGTTTGGTCACATTATAAACCCCTGAGGTATCAGTATTAATTGAAAACCCCCTATTGTCTAGGGGTGTGCAAAAGAATTGTCCAGAATTGGAATCGAAACCGGCCGGTACTTGAGTTTCGGTTTTGGTTCCTACCCAAAATAGACCCTCACAGAGTAGATTTCGGTTCTAGAAATCAAGAACCGGCATTGTGCAAGTCTGATTCCGATTCTACCTCCTTAGAGTAGATTTCGGTTCTAGAAATCAGGAATCGGCATTGTGCAGGTCTGATTCCGATTCTACCTCCTTAGGAACTAGAACCGGACCTTGGAACCCAAACTAAATTGAAATGTTATAAAAATATAAGGACTATTTCAAAATTTTACAATTCAACTGAAATTTTACCTTATTTCTTATGGAATTTTTTCTTGTTTTGTTTGTTTTTATTCACAACTAAATTTAATTGATCTCCTTACCCTTGTTATTAAATTAATTCACCACAAATAACTTTTATTTCTTAATAAAAACAATTTTATCTTTTCCATTTTTTTTCTTCTCACCTATACTGATCACAGCAACACAAAAAACAATTTTCTTAATAAAAATAACTATGGCTCCGTTTGGTTCAAAATTTGGGGGTTTTGGGAAAAGTTATTTGAAAAAAGTTAAAAAAAAGTTGAATTGGGCGGGTATTACGATGTAGAGTTTATAAATTAATAAAATATCCCATATATTTGTTTTTTTACAAAATACCCCCTATAATAAAACATTAAAAGTTAACAAAAATACCCCTAACCCACCCTCAAACACCCCCAGTCGGCCACCACCACCGGAGGTGGCCGGAATCGTCTTATGGGCGCATGACCGGCTGGATCTTGCCGGTCATGCGCCGATATGGCCTTTTCCGACCAGATCCACGGTGGATCTGGCCGTCAACCGCCAGATCTGGCCGTCAACCGCCAGATCTGGCCGTCAACCGCCAGATCTGGCCATAGATGCTCTGAACGACGGCCAAACAAACGGTCGTCGTTGATTGTTTGGCCGTCGTGACCGACTATTTTGGCCTTAGATCTAGCCTTTTCCGGCGCACTACCGGCCAGATTCAGCCGGTAGTGCGCCATCCTACCAGATTCCGGCCATTTTCCGGTGGTGGTGGCCGGAATCTGGTAAATGTGGATTATTGGGGTGTTTTTGTAATTTTAAAAAAAATATTTAGGGGTATTTAATTAAATTATCAAATTTAAGGGGTTTAAAAAAAGTTGAATAATATTGGGAGTAATATTCCCAAAAATCTGAGTTTTTGGGTATTTTACTGTTTAACTTTTTTGGGAATATTAAAAGTAGTATTCCCAAAACTGAAACAAATGCAGCCTATATATTTTTCATTCATTTTATTCTCATTGATATTGAACACAACACAAGAAAACTGAAAAAACATGAAATCCAAATCCAACGGTTAAATATCAACAAATCCGGTCATTTAACAAAATCCCAAATCTTCATTGTTCATACAAAAAATCAATTTGACATAAAAAATCTTCATTATTCATACAAAAAATCAAGAAAGCATAAAAAAATCAATTTTGCCAAACGTTCAAATTGATTTTTCCCATATTCTAAAAATCAATTCCTGCTTTCTTTTTTTTANACAACACCTCAAGCTTGATATTGTAACAGTCGAGTCGAGCTGAGCTCAAGTAGCCAGATACTCGACTCAACTCAGCTTGATTTCACCCCTAATTCAAACCAGGGTGTTTCACTTGGGAGTTACATTTGAAAACTTTAGCCTCTTTTATAACATTTTTAACACTCCAGCCATTACTTCTTTTATTACTTTTCATTCTAAAAATTTCCTTCTTTTTCTTCGTGTTTGCTATATTTTTTTGTCTTTTTCCTCATATTTTTCTCTCTCTCTCAAACACTAAATTACTTCCATTGTTTTTGAATTTTGACGATGAATTACTTCCATAGTTTGTATTATGTTTTGTGATTTTTTTTTTTATTTCTGTAATGCTACAACAATGTAATAGAGTATCCATTTGTACTGTATACAATTGTTTTTGGGATAATGTATAAAATTTTATTTCAATAATTGTTAATTTGGATTTAAATTTGTTATTTTGTAGTATTATTAATTATACAATAATAGTAATGGTATTATTCAGTCAACAATAAATTTGTTATATAAATAATGAAAATAAATTTATTTTTTGTAATTAATTTAAAATTTTGAAAAATTAAATATAATATACTATAGTTATATGAAAACGTTATACGATAACTTATATACAACGGTAAGTTACCATTGCATATATATTTATACTCTCTCTGTTTCAATATATATATCGTTTTACACTTATTACTTTTTTCTAAATTAAGTGTTTGTTTGACAAAAAAGTTGAGCGAACCTCTCTCTCTCTTTCTCGTTTAACAATATTTTCCACCAAACTTTGAGAGGGAAGAGTAATTTTAAATTTGATAATTTTTCAATTTTTCAATCATTGAAAAGTAAATAAGAGCCGACAAAGTAGGAGACAGAAAATCTGAGTCAACTTTTTGGTAATGTAAAAGAGTGTCAACTGCCAACAAATTATTGATGAGGATTTGTTTACATTAAAAAATTACTTTCTCATAAGAGAGAAGTATGTCATCATTAGTTTATTAAAAATTGTGTAATTTGCTAAAACCACAGATATTTTGAAATAGAGGGAGTATTTGTTTATAGTCTTTCAATGTTTTTTTTAAGCATCCATACCAACCTAGGTATTAATAAGCTTCAAATCCCACATAGTCTTCTATTAACTTAACCGTCATGGCTTAAATAACAAATTAATAAGCTATAACTTAAGCTTATCTATTTTTACTATATTAAATAGAAAATGATAACTAAACAATATTAATCAATGTTCTAAAAACCGAACCGGGCCCTGACCTAGCCAAGGGCTCAGTTTCCAGTTTAACCAGTTTAATCAGTCCGATCGGTCGATCGGATCGATGACATCATCATGCTGACGTCATCATAACACCATGATGACATCAGCATGATGATCCACAAAACAAAATGTCATATTTTTTTAAAACAAACCCTACAGGCTGCAACAATAATGAAAACATCAACCACCACACAAACAAATTTACAAAATATCAATCCTCAAGTTCAAAGGCATACAAAATTATATAATATCAATCCACCAACTAGCACACAAACAAAATTACAAAATATCAGTCCACCAACCAACATACAAAATTACAAAATATCAATCCACCATCCATCAATCATAAGTTATTAATGATTTCGACCCAAATTCAATTATATCAACTCCCAGAGTCCCATCATCCATCTCAATTCCTACAAATGAATTAAAATACAACAAAAGAGTTAGAATAAAAACATGACATAAATTACTACATTAATTAATATAATAATCCATCTCAATTCCTATATTCATTTGAATCATTTCCATAACATAAATTTAAAACAAAAAGTCAAAAACATAGTTTATTTTTCCAATGATCTTCAATGGTTCAACCCATCCTAAACTGATTATCCACATCATCGTTTGAGTCATCATCATTATCATCACCATCATCTACAAAAAATTTAGCAAAAATTAAAAACATAAGTTAAAACTTATGATGTACATTGCTTTTTAATATTATAATTTAAAATAGCTATCAAGTTGGTTAAAAGTTGGAAAACAACCTTGTAAAACATCTGTTGAATCATAGTAGGGCTGATCACCAACACGAATAAGAATAGATCCTTCATCATAAAGTGCTTGCTCCAATTCATCTAAATTGAATTCATCACCCTCTTTTTCATCATCAGCAATCCAAAATTCTGTTATGTCGATGCTTCCAAAATCGATAGGATCACAACTACTTTTTTTGTAACACATCCTAAAAGACACGCCAAATAAAAATATCAAGAAAAATAAGATATAACAAAAATATGAAATTTGCCAAAACTTTATACCTATTTTTCAAACGCAAGTTATAATGGATGAAAACAAGATCATTCAACCGTTGATGCTCCAATATATTCCTTCTTTTTGAATGGATACGTTCGAAAACACTCTAATTTCGCTCACATCCCGGAGAGGTTAAAGTTTGGCTTAAAATTTTAATTGTAAACTTCCGTAAAACTGGAGTACTGTACCCATATGTCCTCCACCATTCATCTAATTGAAAGTCAAAGTGTTAAGTTAACCATATGAAATAAACTTAAATTCATAACTCAAAAATTATACTTAAAATTGAGAAATTTAATAACTATCACATACCAAGTCGTGTGGTTTTGCAGGTTTGAATGACAAACTCACGAGAAAAGCTTTCCTCATGGTCTCGATATATTCTACTTTTGACCACAAACTTTGACTTGTTCAACCTGAATGCACTTACTTTATTGTCAACAACATCAAGAAAACCACGCATGACCTCTGGTTTCTTGCAGAAAGTTGATCGGTCATACTAAAAAGTTGGATTAAAATAATAAGTTGCAGCTTGAATGTCACAGCACAAAAGCCTATCCCACTGCATCTTAATAACATTGTATAAGGCTTGTACAATGTCTTTTTATTCTTAAAGAACTTCTTGATCACTTTTTTCGCTCTATACATACCATCGTACACATATCCTATTGCAGGCCTCTCATCTGAGTCCACAATCTGCAACAAACGCATCAAATGAGCCACAATTTTGGTAACTTTACCTATGTCATCCTAGAATTCATTATCTAGAATTATGGGAATAACATCTTTGCCTTTACTACTTTTGGCATATCGAGAGTCGACAAAAATCTATCTATCACCATAGCTTGCTAGTATGTTTGTGCTCATGGAAACTTTTTAGTGCAATGAAAGTAATAGCAAAACGAGTTAAACCTGATCGTATAATTTCCTTACAACCCTGTTCAAGTGATAGATACATAGTAGATGTTAGTAAATTACTATAAAATATTTATTATGTAATGAATTGACAAGAACATGAGTTAAAGGTTTATAATCTATTACCTCTCTTTTCCTCAACCAACCTATCAAGATTGTGTGATTATACACAAACTTGGTTACTTTAGATGCATGTTTTACAAGATGCACTATGTGGTCCAACTCAACTATATCTTTCAAAATTAAATTTATGCAATGTGCTGCACAGGACGGCCAAGTAATATTCTCATACTTCTCAGACAACATTCTTCTAGCAGCTCTAAAATTTGCTCCATTATCCGTGACAACATGGACAATATTGGTTGGTCTAACCCATAAAGCTATATCCTCAAACAACTTGAACAATGTAAAAGCATCCTTTACAATATCTAAAGCATCAACTAATTTATAAAGTAAACACCTTTAGGATAGTATACAAGAAAATTAACCAATGACCTATGGGAAGTATCAGTCCAACCATCAGCCATTGATGTACATCCAACCTCTTCCCAAATATTCTTGTAACTATCAACAAATAATTGCACTTCTTTCTTAGGATCTCTCAATAAATTCACATGCATAGCATTGTAAGTAGGTTGTTTATACCTAGAGCCAATTACAGCTACATCATCCAACATAGGCTAAAAATAAATTGAATTTAAAGCATTCATTAGGATGCAAGCATCATAAAAGAACCGTGCAACAGACATGTCTGTTCTCCACTTTGCTTCTTTTCCAGCCAAAACACGCCTAATTAAGGGTTGACTCCCAAGAGTAGTTCGTGGAGCAAAATAATTACTAATCACCATAGGTTTCTTCCTCTTACTGCTCATACATTTTTTTTTACTGCCACTACTACCACCTTCATTCATGGTCATTTGTGATGGAAGGACCTCTTCACATTCTTCATCTAACTTATTACCCTCAAATTCATGTACCGTAGCACCATAAGTGCTTGCATACTTTCGGAAATTTTCTTTTTCTTTATTCTTTACCCCTATTTCTTTTAGTGATTCATTCATTTGGAATTTAACATCAAATGGAACCTTTTGACACTTTGCAATATCCCCCTTTACTCCTACTAGGTGTTGCTTCATCCGGAAATACCTCCACCTCTAGTAACCTTGCCACAATGAAGACAAGATAATATTTTCTTTCTATCTTTATCAACACCTTCAATATCATGTCCCCATGCTATATTGGTCCTTCCTCGAAAAGATTGTGAGGAAATGGATGCAACCGCTGAGTTTTGTGCAAACGAAGATGATGACATTCTCTTCCCTAGCAAGTGGCAACAACTACTAGGTCAACATGTCATTCATCAACACAATAAGATCAAAAATTGACAAAGTGAAAAGCCACAAAACAAACCCAAAATCACAAACAACAGAAACAAATTAAGTTTATCAAACTCATTCATCAACACAACAAGATCATAAAATCCAACAATCCATACAGTCATAACACATAAGTCATGATCCAACAATCCATTCATCTTCTACAAATTAAAAAGAAATGGTAAGTTGGTAATTTTAAAGACAAGATAATGTCAATAAATTCTTTAACAGCTACAAAGCAACTTGTTATGTTCTTCTAAAAAAACCCACCAAATTGGGACACAACTGCAACACTTTTAACAATTGAGAAAACAAACCTTAGCATATACTCTCTAACTCTCTTACACGCCATCATCTACACACAACATGGGACACTAGTCAAGTCTGAAGACATAACATTTCTCTTTAATCTCCACATGTAACTTTCAACAGCTAGATCAAAAATTACTCTCTAACTCTCTTACACGCCATCATCTACAGTTTTACACACAACATGGGACATGGGTCAGGTTTGAACACATAACATTTCTCTTTAATCTCCACATGTAACTCTCCACAACAAGATCAAAAATTGACAAAAGAGAAAAGCTACAAAACAAACCCAAATCACAGATGGCAAAAACAAATAAGAAAGAAAGATAAGATGACTCGAAGCTCTTACCTGTATACTTGGTCGACAACGACGGCAGATGTGTGTGAAGTCTAACGAGGTTGAAGTTGAAGGAAGTTGCGAGAATGCAGTTTGTAGACAACAAGGTAAACATCGGACATAGATGACAGACAAAGACAATGACAGCAATGAAAGATGCAGAGGGTGATGATAGATGTGAAGTTGATGGAAGTCACGAATGCAGCTCCAAGACAGCAGGGCAAACGAAAGAGCATAAACGTAGAGCTTTAGGTGAAGACACCATCGGCAGATTGAAGATTGAAGGCTGAAGAGATTGAAGGAGTCACAGTGAATGGAGGAGCAAAGCAATCGCAAAAATGGCAAATGGGTTTTTAAAAAAAAAAAAATTGGGTTTAGGTTGGGGGTTTTTCATTGGACCAGATTTGGTGCTAGTTCGATTGGATCGACAGTTTGACATAGTAACGCCAGTCCAATTGCGTTCCAAGGCGGTCCAATGATGAATTCCGGTTTTTTATCTCTTGTGAACCAAAGTTTTAAACGAAACCCGATCAGACTAGGCAAGCCAATCCGGTCTGGGTTTCAAAACATTGATATTAACAATTGTCATTCTGTATATAAATGAAATATATTCCCATGCTTTATGAAACATAGTGTTTGACTATTTATAGGCGCTTACATCATGATTTATGTTCTTTATTCCAATCACCATTCTTTCCTTAGTTTCTTTTTAATTATTTTAACCAAACAATAGATATTAATAAAATTTAATATTTTACTTTTTACTTTTTATTTTAACCCTTAGAGGGTGAAATAAGCAATGAAGTCAAGTTAATTTTATTAAAAACAAAAATACCTATTTACAAATAAATCGGTCTTCCTTTTCTTTAAACATCCAAAAGGGAAAAAAAAAAAAAAAAGTATTTGACAATTAATGCCATTTAATTTGGGGAAAGTAAAGTTGAAATAAATTCAAACAACAACACCTTTAAATCAAAATAAAATTAATTTTGATAAGTTTTATTGCCTAATAACACAGACTAAATTTTACCCAACTCTAGTCTACAAAACAAATCAAAATGGTCCAAAGTCAAAGTCATTATTTCAAGGTTGGTTGGGTCTTTGATTATATGAGAATTAATATAAAAAAGAGATTCGATCCAAAAACTTCATCTCTCCCCACCATCACCCACAGTTGCAACTGGCAACCTTTGTGAATCACCCCATGGTATCAACCTACAACCTTTGCCACAAAAAAGGAAAAAAAAAAAAAAAACATATCTGTCTCTTCTCCTCCTTCACTTCACTATTCTTTTCTCTACTCCTCTTCACACACTTTGACTTCTTGGGTAATAATTTTCTAGCTCCAACTCCAGCTCCGGCTCTAGCTCGGGTTTAAGTGAAATAGCTTCTTCCAATGCTAAACCTCCTACTCTATCAACATCAACTCATAAGCACAAAAAAGTAATAGAAGAATGCTAATGGAAGGGATTTTAAGATTTTAGAGCACTAGCAGTTCTATTTTTGGGTTTGTTGTTTAATTAGTCTTGTGATAGGAACCCACTCCCAAATTAATAAGAATTGGGTTGGCCTGTGGGTTTGATATAAATTGGGCTAGACAACAGTCCTTTTGTGGGCTTAGGTAGAATTGTCCTTCGAAAACCGTGTTAGGAATAGTGTAAATATAGGTAAGGGTAATTATGTAATTGTGATACAGTAAATATATTAGGGTTGTATATTGTATTTTTTTAATTAAATAAAATATATGAATTCCTTCTCTACGAACATGGTATTAGAGCCAAAACCCTAGGAACCACATATGTCATTTTCTAGTGTCTTTTGTGGCTTTTCCGGCTACTTCCAGCATCGCATTAATAGTGTTGCATGAACAATGTTGTGTGAATAGTGCATGTGTGTTTTTTTGGTGACTGGTCTGTCTCCTTTTATCTACTTTCTATGTTTTCCGATTTGGTTTTTCTCTCTCTTCAATTTGGTCTGTCCTTGTTGTTTCAGTGATCTGATTTCTGGTCAGATTGTTTCTTTATTCTATTTAGCAATTGTTTGAGTCATTGGTATCAGTTGTTAGACTTTGAAGTGTGGGTTTGGTGATTTGAGTTTTAAAGTCATTTGGCAATGTTGTTTGTTTGTTTGAATTAAGTGATTGAATTTGATTGTTGGGTTTATTAAGCTGTGATGATTTATTTGGTTGTTGGGTTTATTGAGTTGTGATTTATTGCGAATATGGGAGATTCCAGCAAACATACAGTGACGAAAATCTCAGTCACTCCTTCCACCAAAATTACGGATCAAAAACTATTGGGAAAGCAGAATTTTGTTCATTGGCAATGAACTATTAGACGATATGTTTCTAGCATTGACATGGGGGATCATTTAACTAAGGACCCACCTTCAAAAACAAAGACTAATGAGAAAGCTAGGAAGAAATGGTTGATGGAGGATGATAAATTGTTCAATCAGATTTAGAAAACTTTGGATCCAACGGCAGATGATATTACTAATCACTGTGATACAGTTAAAGAGTTGTGAGAGTATCTTGAGTTTTTATAGGCTAGTAAACAAGAGTTGTCCCATGTTCATGATTTGTTGTTGAGGATTTATCAAGCTAATATGCAAGGAAAGACGTTACTTAAGTACTATACAGAAGTGAAACAAGTTGTTCAAGAAAAAGCAGGCTATATTTCCTGTGACTACGATGTTGTGACGATAAAAGAACAAGAGGACCAAGTGATTGTGCAGTGTTTTCTAGCTGGGTTGATGCCAGAATATGATGTAGTTCGGACACAGCTCCTTACTAGTGACAAACTTCCTTCTCTTACTGATGTTTATGCTTGTCTTTTTAGGGTTAGTAAAGGGGAAAATAGAGGCATCGCACAAGATTCTACTACAGATCATGCTGCTTTAGCTAGCATGAATAGTAACAATGGTAAAGTAAACAAAGAGGTGAGTCATGATATGCAGAGTAGTCGTGGTCATGGTACTCGCATTTGTTTCCATTGTGGTGCTGAGGGACATGTCAAAATGTATTGTTGGAAACTTCATGGGAAGCCTCAGAATGGGCAACGATCTCAGAAATATGCCTATGTTGCCACTCAAGATGGCCTCTTACCTACTCCTTCCGTGGTTACTATTCCTACCAATGAGTATGCTTGCCTCACACAGGTTGCTAGTCATTTGTCATCCACTCCATCGACTGTTGCTACATTGACACAGTTAGGTAATCCTATAGCTTGTGTGTCTACTTCTAATCGCAATTGGGTAATTGATTTTGGTGCTACTCACCATATGACGAGTGATACATGTATCCTTTCGTCATTCTCTTTATCTTCTAATTTGTCTTCTGTCACTTTAGCTAATAGGTCTATTGTGTCTATTATAGGGTGTGGTAATGCTAATCCCACCAAATTTATATCTCTCCTCTCTGTTTTGTGTCTTCCTCACTTTCCTTTTAATTTATTGTCTGTCTGTCAAATCACTAATACATTTAACTGTGGTGCTTATTTTTTTTCCCTACTCATTGTGTCTTTCAGGATCTTGGGACAAAGAAGATTATTGGTAGGGGCTGTGTTTCAGGTGGCTTGTACGTGCTTGCTAATATTTCTACTCTAGTGCAACAACCTGTTGCATGTGCTAGTGATTTATGTGTCCCAGTTTAGAGTCAGTGTCTCATTTTGAATGTGAATCATGTCGGTTTGGTAAACACCATCGTGTGTCGTATAGTTCTAGAATAAATAAATGAGCTATAGCTCCTTTTGATATTATACATTCAAATATTTGGGGTTCGTGTCCTGTTTTATCTAAATCTGGGTATAGATACTTTGTCACTTTTGTTGATGATTTTTTCCGTGTAACTTGGCTATATTTTATGAAAAATCGTTCTAAATTATTCTCTTTTTTTTTTTTTGTGCCTTTTATGCTAAGATACAAAATCAATTTGCCTCTTCTATTAAAATTTTGCAAAATTATAATGCCAAAGAATATTTTTCTGTATCTCTTTCTTCTTTTTTGTCCACCAAGGGTATTATTCATTAGTCATCTTGCGTGTATACACCTCAACAAAATAGGGTTGCTAAAAGGAAAAATCGTCATTTGTTGGAGGTCGGTCATAAACTTCTTTTCCATATGAAAGTTTCCAAAGAATTCTGGGCAGATGTGGTTTCCACTGCTTGTTATTTGATTAATCAAATGCCCTCCTCTATTTTAGGTTGTCAGATTCCTCATTCTATTCTTTTTCCTTCTCAGTTTTTATTTCCTCTTCCTCTCAAAGTCTTTGGGTGTACTTGTTTTGTTTAGGATGTTCGACCTCACATTTCCAAATTAGATCCTAGGTCTCTTAAGCGTATATTCTTGGGTTATACTCATTACCATAAGGGTTATCGTTGCTTTTCTCCTACATTGGGTAAGTATATTGTCTCAAAGGCTGTTTCATTTTTTGAAAATACTCCTTACGTAAAATCTTCAGATTCCTCAACTCCTATTATCTCCGATGATCTTCTTATTTATATTGTTACTCAGCATAACTCCTCACCCCCTCCTCGTCCTCCTATTACTCAAGTTTTTGTTCGTCGGGATAATCAACAACAACATATGTCACCCATATCGGCCTCTGACTCATTGCCTTTACTGTCAGTCTCGTCCCAAGATCCAGATCCTTCTGACCTTGATTTTCACACTGCTCTTCCTAAAGGTAAGCATTCTTGTACTTCTCCTATTTAATCTTTGGTTTCTTATACATCCTTGTCTCTGCCCTCCAAGTCTTTTGTTGCATGTTTAGATTCAATGTCCATTCCTAGTTCTATGTCTAAAATGATTGCTCATGATGGATGGCAGAGGGCTATGGTAGAAGAAATGTTGGCCCTTGAGCATAATAATACATGGGACCTAGTTGACTTACCAACTGAAAAAATGGCCATTGGGTGTAAATGGGTGTTTGCAGTGAAGGTTAATCCGGATGGATTTATGTCATGGTTGAAAGCTCGGTTGGTTGCTAAGGGTTATGCTCAGACATATGGTATTGATTAATCTGAGACAATTTCTCTTGTTGCTAAAATGACATCTGTATGATTATTGATTTCTCTTATTGCTTCTCATGGTTGGCCTCTTCACCAACTTGATGTTAAGAATGCATTTCTTCATGATGATCTTCTTGAAGAGGTTTACATGGAGCAACCTTTGGGGTTTGTTGCTCAGGGGGAGTCCGGAAAGGTATGTAAGCTCAAAAATCTTTATATGGCTTGAAACAATCTCCACGTGCTTGGTTTGGGAGGTTTAGTAGTGTGGTGTCTGAGTTTGGTTTACATAGAAGTGCTTATGATCATTCTATCTTTTATAAGCAGTCTAGTTCTGACATTCTCCTTCTTTTTGTTTATGTTGATAATATTGTGATCACGGGTAGTGATAGCAGTGGCATTCATAGTTTGAAAGATTTTTTGGCTTCTAAATTTAACATGAAAGATTTGGGCTCTTTAAAATACTTTCTAAGAGTAGAAGAATTGTTTTGTCTCAACGAAAGTATGTGTTAGATTTTTTGACTGAAACAAGTTTAACTGGAGCTAAACCTTGTGATACTCCTATGGTTCCTAATGTGAAATTGAATGCTAAGGATGGAGAGGTGTTTGGTGATGCAAAGCGATATAGACATATTGTTGGAAAATTGAATTATCTTATAGTAACCCGTCCAGATATTGCATTCTTAGTGAGTGTGGTGAGTCAATTTATATCATCCCCCATGACACCTAATTGGGATGTTATTCTTCATATCTTAAAATATCTCAAAGGAGCTCCTGGACGTGGAATCATTTATAGTAATCATGGTCATAGTAAAGTAGAAGGATTTTCAAATGCAGATTGGTCAGGGTCATCTGTAGATAGATGTTATGTGACTGGATTTTGTGTCTCTGTTGGAGGAAATCTTGTTTTGTGGAAAAGTAAGAAACAACCTATTGTAGCTAGAGCAAGTACAGAATCTGAGTATCGAGCTTTGGCACAAGTGACGTGTGAACTTATATGGATAAGACATCTTCTTGGAGAAATTGGAGTTGGATCCAGGGACTATGGATTTGTGGTGTGACAACCAAACAGCAATACATATAGCAAATAATCCAATTTTTCATGAGCGGACAAAGCATATAGAGGTGGATTGTCATTTTGTACGGGAAAAGCTTGAACAAAATTTGATTGCTACTAACCATGTCAAAATAGGGGAACAACTAGCTGATATCTTTACTAAATATCTAGATAGAAAAATGGTAACTTACATTTGTAACAAGCTGGGCATGATAGATATATATGCTCCAGCTTGAGGGTGAGTGTTAGGAATATTGTAAATATAGGTAAGAGTAATTATGTAATTGTGAAACAGTAAATATATTAGGGTTATATATTGTATTTTTTTTTTTAATTGAATAATATATATGAATTCCTTCTCTACGAACAAACCGGCTTGCCAAGGGAGGATGCCCAAGCCCTTTATAACCCACATGCCTACCCTTTCCCTTTCAATGTGGGATCCTAAAACACCACCACGCTTCTACAATCGACGTCCACGTCAACCTCTTTACCCTTTGGCTGACTACGCAGATCCCCTTTCCCTTGGGCCTCCATGCCCTTTCTCGGGGTAGCAGCCCAGGCCCAAGGTCAGCCTGCCACATTGGTGACATCCACATGGGCGTAGGATCATGCTCTGATACCATTTGATAGGAACTCACTCCCAAATTAATAAGAATTGGGTTGGGCTGTGGACCTTTGATAGGAATTGGGTTGGGCAATGGTCTTTTTATGAGCTTGGGTAGAACTCTCCTTGGAAAACCGGCTTGCCAAGGAAAGGAGTCCAAGCCCTTTATAACCCACATGCCCACCCTTTTCCCTTCCAATGTAGGATCCTAACACAAATCCCGTAGTCACCCAAGGGGTAAAGAGGCCGATGTGGAAATTGGTTGTGGAAGGGTGGTGGTGTGTTAAGATCCCACATTGGAAGAGAAAATAGTGGGCATGTGGGTTATAAAGGGCTTGGGCACCCTCCCTTAGCAAGCCGGTTTTCTAAAGAGAGTTCTACCCAATCCCACAAAATGACCATTGCCCAGCCCAATTCTTATCAAAGGCTCACAACCCAACCCAATTCTTATTAATTTGGGAGTGAGTTCCTATCATCTTGACAACGTATAAAAGTGGAAGTAGAGATTTTGGCACTACAATATATAGGTTATTAATTAAATCAAGAAAGCTGAAGACTTCGCCTTCTTGGAAAGATGATGGTCTTGCTTCTTTGGAAGTCATAGGATATCAGGTGGGTGTGGGCAAGTTTTAAAGGCTGAGTTATGGGAAAGCAATTACTACTTCAAGGTTATGTGCTCCAAATGGGGCTCATTACCTTGAACCTTAACATTTGAATTTCTTCAACTTGATCAGGAGGAGATTTCTTGATTTTGGTTGGCACTAGTGATATGTATAACAGGAGTATGGGTTCATAGAGTGTGAGGAAATTGGTTCAAAAAGCACTAAAATAGACTCAGATAGCTTTGCAAACTAGGGTGATATGGTAATTAGAAACACGTAGGTCATTGAAAAAAGGATAAGGTTGCAAAATGGTTGAGGTTAGGATTAAAAGAGACAAAAGGATAAGGAAATCTCTACTTTGTTATAATGAAAGAGCTAGTGCTAAGACAGAGGTAGTGCGATGGGCGTAAAGAGGAAGAGTAATAGTAATAGAAGTACAAGAATTAATAACAATATAAACAGAACTTGATCTTAAAGAATTTATGTAACAACATCTTGGTTCCATTTCTCATCGTCTTCTCCTTACGGTTTGTGTAACAAAAAGAAGATGAAAAGGTTTAGTAGTAATGGGAAAAAAGAGCCTCAAATCAATAGAAAATTTGATGCTTGTAAATTGTAATTGAATATCTTTTTGCTTGATCTTTAGCGAGTCTGTTGCTTTGGGCTTGCTCCGAACGAGTAAGTTTAACTTTATTATATACAAGTGAGAAGCGCAAGGAGAAAAAAAAAGGGAAGAATCAGCCAAGGAAGTTCGTGGGGGGCGGCTTAATTGGAAACGTTTTAAGGGGAACAATATTCAAAGTCTCTTCTTCACAAGGAGCTATGAGATAAAGTTAATGTATATTCTAAGTCTTGCTCACTATGAGCTATGAAATAAGCTGATGTATATTCAAAGTCTCTAGCACAATATGAGGTATGAGAAAAGTTGATGTATATTCAAAGTCCCTCGCTCAGTATGAGCTCTAGAATCTTCACACGTCGGTAACACTCTATCCCAACATTCGTCCAAAAAGGACTTGAACTGTGTTGAGTTTTTATTATGTTACCAATGCTTTATATAGCTAGGGTGGGAAAATGTAATTGGGTCTTTTTAGAAAGGAAAAATGTAACTTTCGGAGTCATAATCACATGCAATTTTGAATTTGACATAAAAGAATGAAGTAACAAGCTTGGAACCTAAACTATCCCAAGAAATTTCCATTTCTTGCATTTTAATTAACTTTTCTCTAATCCACTAGCTTCGTGAATCCCTTCATTACTCCCGTGCTCTTTGAAAGACAGGTGTTTGACAATTTATAGCACTTACATCATGATTTACGTGCTTTATTCCAATCACCTATGTTTCACCATCCATGACCAACTTGATCTTTTATGGTTTGGGGACAGGACAGTAATTTCAGCATTGCCACGTAAGGGATGACAGTTACTTCAAAATGATGAGATTTGAGAATTAATGCCATTTGATTTGGAGAAAGTAAAGTTTGGAATAAATTTAAACATCTTTAATCGAAATAAAATTCATTTTGATAGGTTTTAGATTAATTAATAACACACGCTAAATTTTACCCAATCAAGATTCTTAAAGGCATTCCAATGATGAGAGCTTGGTAGGTTCTATGACATTGGTTAGATTTTTTATTATATGAGAATTAATATAAAGAAGATATTTGATCCCAAAACCTTATCTCTCCCCTACCATCACCCACAGTAGCAACCTGCAACCTCTGTGAATTATCCCACAGTAACAACCTACAAAACTTCGCCACAAAAAAACACGGTTTTCTCCACATTTTTCACTTCACTCTCTTTTCTCTATTTCTCTTCACACACTTTGACTTCTTGGGCAATAATTCTTCAGCTACAACTCCAACTCCAACTCCAACTCCGGGTTTAAGTGAAATAGTTTCTTGTAATGCTGAAACTTCTACTCTATCAACATCAAATCATAAGTACAAAAGGTAATAGAAGGATGCTAATTGAAGGGATTTTAAGATTTGCTTTAGCACTAGCAGGTATTATTTTCTATTTTTGTCATTGCAATATCATTTAAGTTATTTTATTTTATTTTATTTTTTTGATAATGGAGGTGTTGGGCCAGCTTGCACACTTCTCGATTAAGTTAGCTTTGGCAATGTATAAACGTGGAAGTAGAGATTTTGGCCAGTTAATTAATCAAGAAAACTAAAGACTTGGCTTTCCTGGAAAAAGGTGATGGTCTTGCTTCTTTCAGTTCTTTGGAAGTCATAGAATCATGTGGGTGTGGGCAAGTTTGCAAGGCTGAGTTACCGGGAAGCAATGGCAAGATGATTGCTATTAAAAAAGTTGTTCAGTTCAGCCTCGAAAGGATGTCGCGGAGTTGACTGATGCAAATGGTAAGTTATTGAGCAAGAAAATTAGACAAATCCAGCCTGAGATTAATTATTGTAGGTCAAATTAGGCACAAAAACATTCTTCCTTTGTTGGCTCATATATATCGACCTAACAATCATTTATTTATATATGAATTCATGAAAAATAGAAGTTTGCAAAATATTTTGAAAGATGTTTCACGAGGCAATAGAGAATTGGATTGGCTTACTAAACATAAGATCACACTCGGAGTGACAAGTGGAAGTGAATATCTACAAAAAGTCACAGCGCGGTTATTATTTACATAAATTTAAATCTCGCAAACGTGCTATTGGATGATGATATGGAAGCTAGAATCTCTGACTTTGGACTTACAAAGCAAATGCTTGATGTTCAAACACATATCACTACTTCAAATTTGGCGGGAATAGTGGATTTCATAACTCAAGAGTATTATCAAATGCTGAAATTCACTGAAAGTTATTCTACAATGATCATTCTCTATATATTAATGAAAAAATTAGATAAAGACATCATTAGATCATTTAAAGTCTTGTCTATACAAACATATTCTACAATGATAAACAAAAGAACATTGACTCTATATACATAAAATAAAATTTTATTATTTTCAAGACAAATGAATGACATTCTATTGACTACCAGTACCACTTTCTCATATCCTATACACATCTTTCCGACTAATGTTATTTTACATTACAACTTAATTTCTACTTTATTAAACATCCCTAACTTTGATCATGAAGTATCCCTTTGAAGCAAATAAACATATATACAAGATCCTAATAGAATGAACCAATACAAAATCTAAATTTCGTTTTGACAATTTAAGGGTTGCTTTAATCATATGACTTCTTTTAAGTAGTAAACTTGATAGAATCTGTAAGCGTTCATAAATATGTACATAAAGCATAGAAGACAGAGAAAGATAGGAATCTGTAGATTGTTACTTGGTCACGGTAAATGGCAACTCGTAGATGGCAACAGACGGCAGCAGATGTGAAGGCTGAAGCTAAAATCTGAGCTGAAATGACTTATCCGGCAGATTAGCAATGGCGATGGTGATGATTGAAGAGTTCACATTGAAGACTGGAAGACTGGAAGTTGAAAAATGAAGCGCTGAAGCAGAGTAGAGCAGACTACAGACCGAATACTTGAAGACTGAAGAATGAAGACATGAGGCTGAATCGCTGAAGCTTAGCTGAAAGCTTGAAGGAGATCTGACTTCTAAGATCGCGAATGGAGGACACGAAGAGGAGGACTGGACTGGAGAGTGGAGGAGATCATGAATGGTAGTAGCAAACCAAGATGAAAAAGTGAAAAATTGAAGAAGGGGAGACGGCTCTGTATTTGTATTCTGTAGCTCAAAAGCAAATTAAAAATGTGTTTTTTAATAAAAATTTTGAGGGTTTGGTTTGAGTTTAACACTTTGACTTTTATGTGTGCGCATGTGGTTGTTTTTAATTTTTAATTTTTTTTTATTTCATGTGTTAAATTGGAAATGTGTGGACCGAAAATCTGTTAAATACCGGTTGGACCGTCGGTTTGCTACAGTACGACGGTCCAACCGCGGTTTGAAACGGCTTGATGGTAAATCCCGGTTATTTGCTCTCTTCAAACCAAAAATGCAAGCGAGTGATGGTCGAACCGGCTCGACTGCCCGGTCCGGGTTTCAGAACCTTGCTTTTAAGCATGCATATGTTAAGATTATTGAGAAATTGAGATGAGATTGATGATTATTTATGCTTGTTGTTGGATATATGTAAGTATGAGAAATGTATGTGGATGAGGGTTGTTCCAAGAAGAATTTCCTACATGCACGCCACCTTAATTGAGTGGCCTAAGAAGAAAGAAGAATTTGTATAGTCCGCAAGAGTGCATGTAGATGAGGACTGTACTCACTCACACGACCAAGGTTCCAAATCCATGCATCCACCGAGTCCGATCGGCAAAGAATAAGAAAAGAAAGAATGAGAAAAGAAAGAATAAGAAAAGAAAGAATGAGAAAAGAAAGAATAAGAAAAAGAAAGAATGAGAAGCCTTGAACAAGCAAAAAAAAAAAAAAAAAAAAAAAACAAGAAAGAAAAGAGAAGGTCGGGCAAGCAAGACAAGAAAGAAAAGAAAAGAATAGAAAGAAAAGAAAAGAAAAGAAAAGAAAAAGAAAAAAGAAAGAAAAATGCATTTTTATGCATTATTGCACATGCATTTCATTCATGCATATTACCATGTATTCCACCATGGTTAGAAAGAATAGAAAGAAAGAACAGAGAGAAGGAAAGAACAATGAGAATTAGGAAGAAAGAAAGAACAGTAAGAATTAGAAACGGAGAAAGAAAAGAGAAAGAACTAAGAATGAAAGAAAGAAGAAAAGAATTAAGTAAGGAAAGAACCAAAGAAGGAGAAGAGTTAAGAGATTTACTTACTGAGCATTTTTATGCTCACCCCGTTGTTTTTCCATGTTTTTGCAGGAAATAGGTGAGCAGCGGTCGGAAGGACGTTGACAAGCAGAGAGAATTGGCATTACTGTCCACCATTGCTAAGTTTTTGTGCTTGTTATTTTGCTATAAGTAAAGAATTATATTTTGTAAGTAAAGAAAAATTTGGGCCCAGCTATTTTCATATGCTAATTATATATATTTTTATTGTATATGTTCTAGAATATACTATTAGAAAGAAGTCATTACACTAAAACATAAAGTTTTAGCTCTATTTCTCAAATTTTTAATACTTCAAGAATTAGCTCAATCAGACTTTTATAACTTCAGTTATGACTGATTCAGTGAAGCATGTACAGTATAAGTCTTAAAAAGCCAAATCCAAATTCTATTCATTTTTAACCATGTCACATTCATTTGCACATTCATAGTATTTGCCATATCATTCTAAGTATAAAAGGCCATAAAAACCTCCCTTTTTACAAAACCAAAAAGTGCCAAAATATCGTCCAACTACAAATCTCTTAATTGGCATAAACATCCTCCATATGCACACATACACCAATCAACACACCCATTTAAACAATCCATAACCAAAACATAGCATCACACTCAAATTAACATAAATAGATGTAAGTTTCATCAACCCTAGGTGTTATCATTGTAGTCATAAGGGAGATTTTTTCCTTACATTAGTATTGAAAGCACAAAGACACTCCTCCTTAGCTCCAACGGTTCACCCTTTCTACCTTACACACATAACCACTTATGAATTTCGTTTAACTAAAAATCAGAACAACTAGGGTTTTGAAACTCACCTTAAACCCTGAAATTGAAGTTCTTTAAGTGTGGATGGTGATCTTCTTTGAAATTCAACTTGAAATCCTATGAAAATTTTGAGAGAGATAGCTTGAATTTAAGTCTTTAATGGAGGAGAATGAGACTTGAAGAAGAGAGTTTGATGTTCTAAGAGTGTTGGCCAACTTAACCAAGAGAATATCTTATAAATATTTCATTTTTTTAATTCCCAAATGGGATTGGCCATCAAAAGTTAGAGATATGGGTCATTTGGTATAAATTTTGCAAATAAGGGCATTTTGGTCATTTCCACTACAATATAATTATTACAATCCTTTAATGCCATTTGACTTCTCTTTTATACTTGGTTACCAAGTAAATCCATAATATAATTAACTAATTTACCCATAATACACTTTTATGGATACTTGATTCCTATAAATTATTGTGAAAAGACCATTATACCCCTTGGGAACCGTTCATGTTGTTTAACCCTACTAACCTCCTTCATGGCCCTTTAACCATATTTCTTATCAGTATCATCAATTCCTAACACTTTACAACATTTACGTCTCATAATGCATGCAGAATGACCATTTTACCATTTTATTGATAAAAATCCTTTTAAGGGTAGAATTACATACCTTATAGCATCGGAACACTTACGTGGGGGTTTACATGCCTACAAACATAAGTAAGAATCTTTGACCTAGAATTTTCCCAAAAAGGTAAGGAACATGGAGCCACCAAGGATGACAACCTTGTCTTTGGCAAATTGGGAATGTCTTGAGCTACCCATGTCATAATCTTGTCCACTCCATTAAATGTCTCCATGTGCATATGTTTGACTAGCCTTTTTCCCTCCATTTTAACCTGAAAATCTTGGCTCCAACTATTCAAACTACACCCAAATAAATGGAATGGGCCTATTGGATTAACAATTGAAGGGCTTGGACGAAATGGGCTTAACTTGAGCTCATCTTGCTTCATTCCTTCTCATCAGGCCGAATTGACTATGGGTTTGGAATTGTCTTGCAGTGTTACTTCAACTTAGGCCAAATTGCTTTTAGAATCATGAATGACTTTTCCCTTGAACTTTGTTTGGTTTATATGAATATTAATGGGCTGCCTTGTGTTAGAGTAGGTACTTTAGAGCCAATCAATTATTGTAAAATTGACTCTTTGTAATAATGTTCATTAATCAACAAAAGGCATTTTATTCAATATCGTGTAAATCACATCTGTATGTATTGATATATGTCCTTAGGATGGTAGAACCATGACGAGAGTAACAAGTATTTCAAATCTTGATAGTGAGAACCCTATGATCACATATGGTGGACATTTTAGAAATGTCCGTAGCCCCAATATTATTCTGACCTAGGACATAGATAATACGATAAGACTATCATAGTGTTGAACGACCTTGTTGAAAGGTAGTAACTAATCTCACTTGTCAAGGTTGTTTGCCGATAACCTGGTGCAACACATGGGTGCTTGCTGTAGGCAAGTTCACTGGACTAAGCCACAAGAGGATTCCATATAGATGGTAACCCTAGTGTCTAAGGAACAAATCCTCTAACAAATGGTGGTGCATGTGATCTTTAGACTTGAGATCACCGGAACGCCTTGTGCACCGATTGGTGTAGTTTGATACTAGCTCAACGTAGTTCTATTCAGATATGTCAATACAATAGTGATTAGCTGCATCGAGGAGTGTATCAAGACTATGGTGGATCAATAAAGGATTCATCACTCCCGGGTATAGGATAAGTTACCTCACTAGACAATTTAGTAAATGGCAATGACACTAAATCTGTGGCCATAGTGGGATTGAGTTGTTGCTCAATCCAATTTATTATTCCGGTCATTGGTCTAGCAACTGAATACAAAGGTATCGAGTATAACTGAGGTTGACACTATTTATATACCTCAGTCTTAATGAGATAACAGATGATGAAAGGATTTGATTGCACGGTAATCATATCATTGATAGGTAGCTATTTCACTGAGTCTGAATCTATCAGGTGGCCATGATGCCTTTTTAGGGGTCAATCTTGGTCTGTGTGTAGTGAGACGATTAATTAGTGTTAATCGCGATACTACTCACTGCCGGCATGATGAGGAGCCTACGGGTCACACACTTAGAAGATAATTTAAGGATCGTTTTGTTCAAGGGGTATTTTCATCTTTTAGGGCAAAATGGTATTTTGGTAATCTCACAGTGTAATTAAATTTGTTGAGGTTGTTGCCTATATTTAATTTAATATTAAAATTAAATTAGTGAGATTATATTTAAATATATGTATGCATATATTTAAATGAATTATTATTATTAATTAAATGTTAATATATTTTATAAATATATTAATTGATTTTAATTATAATAATAATTAATTAAAAATAAAATACCATAAGAAGGGTGTTTGGATACAAGGGTGGATTAGAGTTGGAACCCATGTGTATTCCTTATAGGAATAGAGTTTTAACAACTTGCACTATATAAGTGCAAGTTGTGTTAAAGAAATTATTTTTATTCATTCCTTTATAAAAGAAAGAAAAGGTAGCCCCCTTTCACCCTTCTCTCTCACGTTCTCCCCTTGGTTTTGAATCAAAGATTTTTCTTTGATTCAATTTGATTCTTGAAGCTAATTAATGGATCTAGCAAATTCCTCTTTGGTTTTTTGGATTGTCTTTGTGTGGATCACCGTTTGTTCGGTTCTACATTGAATCGGTAGCGAAGTAAATTCAGAGACATTTGAAAGAGCCTCCAAACGTGCGTAAGATCTATGATCCTTGTCTGGATTGATATTATTTTGTGCAAATTTTTGGTTTAACATGTAAACTATATAATCCATACCTGGATTTTGGCATAAAAGGAATCGATTCATCCTTTTGATTTTTGTTTTTCTGCTACGTTAGGTAGATTGATTCTTAACACCTTGAATGTGAATTTGCATCATTCTCCTTGAGTTGAAGAGGATTTGCCCTCAAATTCACAAAGTGATGAAACTCGGCCAAAATAAGATACAACCAGCAAAGTACAATAAGAAACCGACAAGAAGAAGAAGAAGAAACAAAGATAAAAAAAGAAAAACACTCACTCTACCAACCTAAGCCCTGATACCACTTGATCCATTTGTACTAAGACATGAGTGAGTTAAGCTAGCTTTCAACATGAACATCACAAACAACACAAGTAACTTCGGATCTCCACAATAATATCACCCAAAGACAACTCCAAACTTCAGCACAATAACACAACACAACACTTGCAAACTATTGCAACTGAACACAACAAGCCAAACAACAATGAAATAACAAAGTGAACATAAAAAGGCCAACCTCAATGCTTAAAGGCAAAGCACCCGCCAAGAGATCCAAACGTAAAGGTTGTGCAACCGGTTTGGATTTTCCACCACCAAGTTCGGCCAAAGCTTGGATAAAGGATTCAAAGAAAGCTCTCTCAAGAGCTTGGTTTTTCATTCATAAAAGCTAACCCATTACAATACAAGGTTTGGCTTTAAATAGCCTTACAAAATGGTGCTCACAAAAAACTAAAACATAAAATAAAATAAAAAGGGTCACATGTGGTGCCTCAAGGAAAGAGAAAGAAAAACACACATTACAAGAGCACATGGGTTGCATAAAAATCGATCCTAGGTTTTCCTTAAACTAAAAAAAAAAAAAAAAGATTGATAGATTCTTTAACTTTCCAAAAGTGGAAATGGGTCAAAGTATTACAGTAGGTGCCTCTGAGCCAACAATATTATTGTATGTTGACTTTATGGATCACGAATATTCAATATATAAAAGGCATTGATTATGTTATGTAAAGCATATTTTATATGTATGTATTAATATATGCACTTAGAATTGTTGAACCGTGACGAGAGAATCAAGCAGTGATAAGTCTTGATTGGGAGATCCCTGTGATTACTTCATGTGGCCATTCTAGCAACTTCTATAGCCAAAGTATTATTTTGACTTGGGGCACAGATAATACGGTAAGACTATCATAGTGTTGAACGACCCTACCAGAGGTATTGACCGATCTCACATGTCAAGGTTGTTTGGTGACAACTTGATGCAGTGCATGGGTGCTTGTGATTCATGAGTTCACCAGACTACCCATCAGAGGACTCCATATAGATGGAAACACTAGTGTCCATGGAATACATCCTCTAACAGATGGTGGTGCATGTGGTCTTTAGATTTGAGTTCACCAAAGCGTCATGTGTACCTATTAGTGTAGTTTGACACTTACCAAAAGTAATCCTGATAGGGTTATCAATATAGGAGTGATTGGCTACATCGAGAAAGACATCATGACTATGGTGGATCAATAAAGGATTCATCACTCTTGTGTACAAGAGATATTATGTCGGTGAGATTCTGATGAAAGACAACGACCTTGGAATCTGTGGCCACAATGGAATCGAGTTGAAGCTCGATTCATCAATTGGTCTAATAATCGAATCTGAATAGGTCACAGTGGTTTATATTTGAAGCCGACATTATTCTATGCTTCAAACCTTGATGAGATAATAGATGATGAAAAGATTGACAGCACGATAACCATACTGTTGACAAGTAGCAAATTACATTGAATCTGATTTTGTCAAGTAGCCTTGATGCCTTACTAGGGGTCAATCCTAGTCTGTGTGTAATGAGAAAATTGATTGGGTGTTCATCGTGATATTACACACTACTGACATGATAAGGAGCCTTCAGGTCACACATATAAAAGGCAAACTAAAGAAGAGATTATGTGAGGGGCATTTTCGTCATTTATTGATGAATGGGTATTTTGGTAAATCTTATGTAGCAATTAAATTTGTTGGAAGGTTGTTGCTTGGATCCAATCCCGTATTGGATTTAATATGTAAGATTGGTTATTTATTTGAATATGTATATTGTCGTGTGTATTTATATATATATATTGTAAATAGATAAACCGTCAATATTAAATATATCTATCGGTGTATATATGTTTTAAATATTGAAAGAATGTTATTAATGGATAAAAATAATACTGGGGAAATACCCAGGATATGATTTTGTTCCGGAATCATGGACACTAATGAAATATTTAGTGGAAGGGTATTTTTGCAAAAACACCTTCAAGGGATTTTAAGGCAACCCTATAAAAGGGCACTTTTCCCTAAAATCAAACACTCTCATTCTTCACTTTCTTGACTATGGAGAGTAAATGGTTCATTGATAGATTTTTCACTCAACTTAAATCTTACATCTTCTTTAGTCTTCACATCAAGATCTAGTAAATCTCTTATGTTGATCCTTGTCTTTGTGTGGATACCGGTGCTTAGATCCTATACTTGGATTGTAAGCATTTTTCATCTGGATCTTGAAAAAGTGGTGGAGCCTCCAAATGTGCGTATGGTTCCGATTCTTTCATGGGTCTTGTTTATTTTATAGCATATGAACATTGTTATACTCATATTTGTGTTTTGGGGCATAATAGTGTTTATCGGTAAATTTTTGTTTTCCGTTGCGTTGATTAAAACACTAACACAAAGAGCCACTAAGAGTGTCACGGATTGTTCTTTCCGGAAATGGCAAGTCTTGAGTTGGCATTGTCATAGCTTGCCTCCTTGACCTTTTGATCCCATGTGCTTGCACTTTGACCCACGTTTGAACTTTCCCTCCCATTTTGAATATTTGGTTCCCATGAGACTAAATTGTAGCCAAATGATGGATTTGGGTTTAGGAATTGGGTTGGGTTTGCCTTGGGCCACGTGGACTCATTCGGCATGGCCTTTTTGTCTTGGGCTGAATTGTCTTGAAAGGCTATGATGGTCCTCTTGGCTTGGACCGAATTGTCTTCACAAGCTTGGATTGATTTTCCCTTGGGTTTTTCTTTATCCGCATAAAAGTTGGTGGGCACATTTGGAACATTTGTATTGAGTGAAGGACGCGGTTTACTTGCGTCAAATCAACTTGTGTCACAATTGATAGTACAAAAATGCTATGAAAGCCTTTTACCAGAACTTTTGAGACAATATATATATATATATATAATTATAATTGCAATTACAATGAGATTTGCTCTTTTGCATTAAGTGAAGGATATCAAATCGACTTACGTCACAATCGACAGTACGAAAATGTTATAAAAGCCTTTTACAAGAACTTTTGAAACTTATATATAGTGAATTTCACAAAAACGATACTGCTTGCACTTTTGTTGATTGAAGGACACGTTTTACTTGCGTAAAATCGAGTGGCATCACAATCGGCAACTCGAAAACACTACAAAAGCCTTTTCCGCGAATTTTTGCGACATACATATAGTGAATTTCGCAAATACAATGTGGTTTGTGCTTTTGTATTGAGTGAAACACACGGTTTACTTGCATAAAATCGAGTCGCATCACAATCGGCAACTGGAAAATGCAATGAAAGCCTTTTACCAAAACTTTTACGACATCTATATTTTGAATTTCACAATTACAATGAGATTTGCACTTTCATATTGAGTGAAGGACACGCTTTACTTGCATCAAATTGACTTGTGTAGTAATCAATAGTACAAAAATGCTATGAAAGCCTTTTACGAGAGTTTTTAAACTTATATATAGTGAATTTCGCAAATACGATGACACTTGCACTTTCGTTTTTAGTGAAGAGCATGGTTTACTTGTGTAAATTTGAGTGGCATCACAATCGGCAGCTCGAAAACGCTACAAAAGTGTTTTTCGAGAATTTTTGTGACATTCATATAGTGAATTTTGCAAATACGATGAGGTTTGCACTTTTGTATTGAGTGAAACACACGGTTTAGTCATGTATAGGGTTAGATTATTCTTCTTGTTGTTTATTTTGTTTCTCTAACCCATGACATGTCCTGAGGTAGGAAAAAAGATTGTTTAGCTCGTCCCTAGTCCAGGTTAGGCTAATTGTTTTGTTCCTAACCCAGGGTATGTCTTGAGGTAGGGAGTGGAGAAGGTTCGCCATCTCCTGTTTGTTTCTTTTAGTCTTGTATAGGAAAATTGATTCTTTTTGTCCTAACCTAGGGCTTGTCCGGAGGTAGGTTGGACGCTTTTATAGGCCTCTCTGTTCATTTTTTATCTTTTATAATGCATACTTACTTACCTGAAAAAAAGAAGAAGAAGAAACACATGATTTACTTGCGTAAAATCGAGTGGCATCACCATCGACAACTGGAAAACGCTACGAAAGCCTTTTACCAAAAAAATTGCGGCATATATATATAAATTTCGCAATTACAATGAGATTTGCACTTTCGTGTTGAGTGGCGATTTACTTGCGTAAGATCGAGTTACATCACAATTGACAGTACGAAAATGCTATGAAAGCTTTTTATGAGAACTTTTGTAACATATATATAGTGAATTTCACAAATACAAGGACGCTTAAAGTTTCGTTTTAAGTGAAGGACAAGGGCAAAGAAAAACGTTGGACACTCCCTAGGGAGGACTGAATGCTACTAAGAATGACGAAGGAAGGTTGAAGTGTTTCCTAAACCCATCCAAACCATATCAAGCGTATTAGTTTAAGCACTGAAATTATTTTCTGAATTATTGGTGTGGAGAATAGTAAGCATCTTAATTTTAAAGTTAAACCAGTTCAAAATATTTTGTCACCAACAAATAAATAAAAAAAATTATTTATGTAAAAATATAATATTGGGATAGATTATAATAATTTATTTTATTTTATTTTTCCTTATACATCATTGACGTAGAACAAGCCAATACTATGAATATATAATAGATGTCCAAGAATTTGAAAAGAAGTTAAAAGTAATTATTTTCTCAATTCAATTGATGATTATTAATTAGTTTAAATATTAACCCAAAGATGTTTATTTACTTTCTCCATCATATAAGATTTCAGCTGTGACATCAATATGATGCATGAGTAATTTTCTTCTTTCTTAATATCTCGAGTAAATTATTATTTTGTATATTTTATTAAAATTTGTTTTAGCTATTAAAATTATTTGATGGGGTAGATGATTGAAGTTAAGAGTCACAGGCTTCGTTTGGTTGGATTTTGGAAATACTACTTTTAGTATTCCAAAAAAAGTTAAACAATAAAATACCCAAAAACTCACAATATTATTCAACTTTATTCAACATTTTTAAAACCCCCTAAATTTGTTAATTTAATTAAATACCCCTAAATATTTTTAATGTTTTTGTTACGGCGACTCCGGCCACCCTCCGGCGGTGGTGGCCGGCTGTCCGTATTTGAGGGTGGATTGGAAATGTTTTTGTTAACTTTTAATGTTTTATTATAAAGGGTGTTTTGTAAAAAAACAAACATAGGGAATATTTTAAATTTGTAAATCCTACATCGTAATACCCGCCCAATTCAACTTTTTTTTTTAACTTTTTTCAAAAAACTTTTCCCAAAAACACAAAATTGTGAACCAAATGGAGCCACAGTTTTTGACTTTTGTGATGGATATAAAACATGTTAATAGTAAACATTAGAGTTTCATACATGTGATTAAAAAGTCACTTATGCAGAAAGGCGATTGGTTCTATGACATAACATTTTGGAATAGCAAATAGAAAAAATGGTCTTAATTTCCAAATATCTAATACTCATGCCCTTCTTTTCTATCAGGAATCACTCTGCTCACTGAATTTTATTTGAACTAAATTTTCTCTTGGCTATTAATATAAATATCAATGTTTTAAAACCCGAACCGGGGGGCAACTTGTTTTGCTGCTCAAGTCACGGTTCAACCGGTTGGACCAGCCAGTTGGACCGATGACGTCAACAACAATTTTAATTTTTAAAAATTACACATTAATCCTTTAAATTTTAATATATTACAAAAATTCTCCTAAAAAATTTAATTAGTCCCTAAATTTTTATTTATTTCAAAAATGCCCCAAAATTACCAATTAATCTCTAAACTTTTGAAATATCTCCAAAACACCCCTATAAAATTACAAATTAACCCTTATAATTTTGAAATATTACAAAAACCCTCAAAGACCTAAACCAGACCGGAGAAGCTGCCAGGTCCCTGTCGGACAGGCCGGTCCGGTCCGGTTTTTAAAACACAGATAAATATTCGAGGTGAAACAATAAAACATAAAGTATAAAAGCTCTTTTGTCTGCATGTTGAATAAAAACTTGACCTGCAAAACAATTATAAATGATAGTGTCAAGTTTTTGTCAGTATAAAACAATCAGAATGAATATTCAAGTTACACAACTTACAGACTATCCTGATAATTCATCTCTTGATGCCACATTTTCACCATCAAGCATCTGATATTGCACATTGTGGCTTCCATTTTCAAGAGCTGGTATAGGAACGGGATCCTTATCACTGTTATAAGAGGCACGAAGCAACATAAGTATTGGTTGTTGCAGAACTAGTACTTTAATAACAGAGTTGAGTGTTTGCGACATATTCAATGAAAGTTTTGCACCAAACTATAGATTAAGATTTTATTCAAGGTTTTTGTCTAAATTCAAAAGTTAAAAGATCACAGGAACTATTAAGAGATCTGAACAAGTTAAAATTGCCAAGAATTAGAGGCTCACGTTGTTGAATAAATGACGAGTCCAACAACCACAATCGCAAAAGCAATATAGTATAACCAATCAACCTGCAATATGAGGATACAATCTGGTTAAGTGTAATTTAAGGGTATCAAATCAAAAGCAAAATGAAGGAAACTAGTTGTAGCACTAGCTTTTTGTGAAATCAATATACTCTTATACCAGATGCTAATAATTTCGCTCCAAAACCAAAACAAAACCAAATATGAGAACAAAATAACATATCAAAATAGTCATGCAATTATATAACAAATTTATGTGGATTGATAAAACTTTGCATACCTACTACACCCAAGGAAGTCACTAAGAAAACAAATAAATTGTACAAGTTAATAAGCTCAAGTCTAATCCCCAAACCCAAACTCTATACCCTTGCATATTAACATAGGAGTACTTTACATGGATACGAATGCACATTTTAATGGACTTAAGATTTTTACACAACATAAAATTGTGCCAAAACTATTTTCAAGAGTAATGTTGAATAAATTAAAATTCAAACATGTCTAGATTAGAAGAAATTATGATCACTCAGTAAAAGGTCCTTTTAGCATTTGGAGTTTTTAGATGAAATAATGATCAATTCTCGCTAAAAGGTCTAGATTCAATGTAAATGAATCTACTTGGCATCATTTTATAAGAACTCTGAAGAAACAAAGATTTTGTCATGGTGGTTGCTGATAAGTTCTCAAAATGGCTCATTTTCTTCCATGTAACAAAAGCTTAGATGTTTTTCATGCGGCTAACTAGTATTTCTGGGAGACAGTGAAATTACAAGGCATCTTAAAACCATTGGAGAAAACTTGACACTAATCTTAATTTTAGTTTAACTAAACATCCTCAAATAGATGATCATATTGAAGTTGTTACTCGAATTTTGGAAAACTTTCTAAAGAGTTATGTGGGTAGAGTATTCAATAATCAGATTTGATTATGTCTCAAACTTGAATATGCTTACAATTGTAATTCTACTCAAATTGTTGGACATAATCCAGTTCAAGTTGTTTGCCCTTGAAATCCAATTTGTCCTTTGGACTCGGCTCCTCTTTCAACTATGCAACGTATTAGTTCAAATGTTGAAAAAATGAGCTAAGAGTATCAAGAAGTTGGATGAGCAAGTTCGTGAAAAAGATTCTCCAGTAAAAGGAGAAGCCAAAAAAATTTCAAACAAGCACAAAAGGCAGGTTAAATTTACAGAGGACCTAGTATGCCAAACTTAAATCTTGCTGGACGTGGGGAACAGAATTCATCCAGAAACGTGAGAAATCAGGAGGGGGAAAATCAAAACAGAGCAAGTGGATCTGGAAGTTTGGGACAAAGTTAGAGTGAGTTGGGAGGAAGGAAACTGGAATTACCCATTTTCGTGGGTGAGGATCCTTACGGGTGGATCTTTAGAATTGAAAGGTATTTTACTCTAAATGGAATCCCTGACGAAGGTAAGCTAACAGCTACGGCAGTGTGCATGGAAGGGGAAGCCATTAACTGGTATCAATGGATGGAAGTCTGAGCACCTGTAACTTCGTGGCCATCGTTTAAACTTGCTTTAATTCAGAGATTCAGCGGATCTCAAGAGAGTAACCCTTATGAAACCCTTATGGCCATGAAGCAAAACAGTACAGTCGCTGATTACAGAAGAAGATTCGAAGCTGTAGCTACTTTGCTGGTGGAAGAGAAAGAAGAGATCCTGAAAACTGCGTTTTTGAATGGTTTAAAGGCAGAAATTCAGGCTGAGCTGAGGTTGATCCAACCCACTTCTCTTCTCCAAACAATAGAAAGAGCCCACAGAGTAGATGAGTGTAACTAGGCTTTAGAGGAGCTTAAGACAGGTCCAGCAAGAACCAATAGGTGGAATGGGCCTGGATTAAATGTTGGGTCAAGCAGTCTTGGATCCAGGAGTTTCAACCCGACCTCAACCCGACCCGAAGATTCACTAAAAGCCCCAATTTCGACTGAATCCCTAAAATCAAATTCCTTCTCAAATTCCGGGCGACGAAACACAGATGGTACTGCCGTGGGTTCAGCGGTGAATTCCTCTCCTCGCGAATACACCTCTACAACCTTCAGATCCTTCGACAGAACCCATCCACCGCAGCGTGAATTTACTTTTCGAAAAATGATAGAGGCCGAAATACAGCGGAAAAGAGAGAAAGGGTTGTGCTTCAAGTGTGATGGGAAGTATTTCTTTGGCTATAAGTGTGATGAGAAGCAGTTTCAAGTAATCCTTGTTGATGAAGAAGAAGAAGATTTGGATCCGGGGGACATGGAAATCAATGAAGGAGCGACGACAGAACAAATCCAAGGAAATGTTGAACTTTCCCTTAGCTCTGTTGTTGGAATCAATGGCCCAAAAACAATGAAGTTAAAGGGAAGTATTATGGGTCAGGAGGTTATTATCTTGATTGATAGTGGGGCTTCCCACAATTTCATTAGCCGAGAGTTTGTAGAGAAGCTGGGCATTGCTGTAGAAAGAACACAGGCGTTTAGAGTGAGAGTTGGAGATGGATATAAAGTCCGGTGTGAGGGAGAATGTAAGGCTGTATGTTTGGAAGTCCAGAGGGTACAAATAATTCAAGATTTTTTTCCTTTTGACATGAGTAGTGCAGATGTAGTGCTAGGCATGGCTTGGCTGGAAACATTAGGGGAAACTACGATGAATTGGAGGAAGCAGGTGATGAAATTTAAATTGGGTGAGGAAACGGTGACAATTATAGGGGATCCTGCACTTAGCAAAACAATGGTTTCCTTAAAAGCCATGATCAAAACGTTGAGGAGTGAGGGAACTAGATACATGGTTGAATTTGGGCAGTTGCAAAAACAGTCAGATGAAGAGGTCAATGTCAGTAGCAGGCTGCTTCCAGTGTTAGAAAAATTCAGATTTGTATTTGAGCCTCTGCCGGAATTGCCCCCTAGTAGACCCTAGGATCATGCAATTCGATTAATACCAGACGCCCAACCCCCAAACCTTAGGCCTTACAGATATCTGTATTACCAGAAAAAGGAAATTGAGAAGACCATTGGGGAGATGTTAGCCTCGGGGATTATTAAGCCTAGTATCAGTCCTTTTTCCAGTCCGGTGCTATTGGTTAAGAAAAGGGATGGTGGTTAGAGGTTTTGTGTAGATTATAGGGCACTCAATAAACTGACCATCCCCGACCGATTTCCTATTCCGGCCATTGATGAATTGTTCGATAAACTTGGGGGAGCTGAGGTATTTTCCAAGCTGGACTTAAAGTCAAGCTACCACCAAATCAGAGTGCAATCTGAAGGCACGCACAAGACGGCTTTCCGCACTCATGAATGGCATTATGAATTCCTAGTTATGCCCTTCGGATTGACCAACGCCCCATCCACATTCCAAGCTTTGATGAACGAGGTATTCAGGTCTTACCTTCGGAAATTTATTCTGGTTTTTTTTGATGATATTCTTGTTTACAGCACGTCAATGGAAGACCACATGCAGCATCTCAGTCTCACATTTCAAAAACTACGGGAACACCAATTAGTGGCCAACCGAAAAAAATGTTCCTTTGGGCAACCCCAATTAGAATATTTGGGCCATTTAATTTCAGCAGACGGATTGGCTATGGATCCCTCTAAAATTGAGAGTATTGTCAACTGGCCCCGCCCGAAAGATATTAAAACACTCAAAGGGTTCCTTGGACTGACTGGGTACTACAGATAGTTTGTAAAAGGGTACGGTAAAATCGCACTTCCCCTGACTAACCTGTTAAAAAAAGATGCCTTCATTTGGGGTGAGCAACCACAGGCAGCATTTGAAGCTCTAAAATCTGCCCTGACCAGTGTACTAGTACTAAGGATGCCTGATTTCTCTAAACATTTTGTTATTGAAACGGACGCATCGGGGTGTGGGTTGGGAGCTATCTTAATGCAGGAAGGGAGGCCTCTTGCATTTCTCAGTAAAGGATTGTCCGCCAATTCGAAACTCAAATCAGTTTATGAAAGAGAACTGATGGCTATTGTGTTGGCAGTACAGAAGTGGAGACATTATTTGCTAGGCCGACGCTTTCTCATCAAAACTGACCAGAAAAGCCTCCATTTCCTTACTGAACAGAGGTTGCTGAATGAAGACCAACAGAAATGGATGTTAAAACTGCTCGGGTTACAGTTTGAAATACAGTATCGATTTGGGCTAGAGAACAAAGCCGCTGATGCTTTATCCAAGAGGCCTGAGAATGTGGAAATTAACACCATCTCAATGGGCTTTTTCGGAGGGTTGGATGAACTGGAAGAGACCATCCAAAAAGATGACAAGTTGCAGCATCTCACCCAGTAGCTTATGGTCGACCCTCATTGCCATCCTCCTTTCAAGCTAATGGGTAGACACCTCATGTATCACAACAGATTGGTTGTCCTGAAACAAGGCCCTCATATTCAAAAACTTTTGCATGAATTCCACTCATCCCCGATTGGAGGTCACTCTGGATTTTTCAGAACTTACAAACGGTTGATGAATGTGTTTTATTGGGATGGAATGAAGAGGGATATCCAGACATATGTGAACTCCTGCAGTGTGTGTCAACAGAATAAATATGAAGCATTGTGGCCAGCCGGATTATTACAGCCTCTCCTTATTCCAGTTTAGGTTTGGGAAGACATCTCCATGGACTTTATAGTGGGACTCCCAAAAGTGCACAATGTGGATACTATCCTGGTGGTAGTTGACAGACTCACTAAATACAGACATTTCCTCACACTCAAACACCTTTTTACAGCAAAGGAAGTGGCAGCAGCATTCATTAAAGATGTAGTTAAGCTTCATGGGTTTCCAAGAACGATTGTGTCGGATCGCGATCGTATGTTCATGAATCATTTTTGGGGAGAATTGTTCAACCAGGCTGGAACTAAACTTCATATCAGCTCAGCTTATCATCCACAGACGGATGGGCAAATAGAGGTTGTTAATAGGTGTTTGGAAACTTATCTCCGCTGTTTTGTGGGAAATCAGCCTCGACAGTGGCCTCACTGGATCCCGTGGGCAGAATTCTGGTTCAACACTACACATAGCAGCTCCACGGGTATGAGCCCTTTCAAAGCTTTATACGAACGAGATCCTCCAGCATTGCTAAAACACACAGACCACAGTTCTCCGGTGGATGAAGTTAATCAACAAATGCAGACCCGCAACAACATTTTAATTGAGCTTAAGGAGAATTTGCACAAAGCTCAAAACCACATGACAACTTCTGCCAATGAAAAGCGAAGGGATGTCCAGTTTGAAGTTGAAGAATCTGCCTACCTGAAGCTACAGCCCTACCGTCTGAAATCTTTAGCTTCCCGCTGCAATGAAAAGCTAAGTCCTAGGTTTTATGGCCCTTTCCAAGTTCTTGAGAAAATTGGATCAGCCGCTTATAGGTTAGAACTACCAGAAACTGCCCGTATCCATAATGTGTTTCATGTGTCTCAACTCAAGAAGGCCAATTTTCCATCACCACATATTTAGCCTCTTTTGGATTCACTGAATGAGGACTTGGTCTTAGTTGTTGAACCGAAGGAAGTGCTTAAGCTCCGCCGGTTACTCAATGGGGAAAGGGAGGTTCTTGTGGGGTTACCCCACCATGAGAATACTTGCGAAGAATATGACACCCTGAAACTGCAATTTCCTTCATTCCACCTTGAGGACAAGGTGGCTCTCCTTCGGGAGGGTATTGATACAACACGCGAAGTGCGGGTGTATAAGAGGCGTGGGAAGAAGCACTAGGGGATCAATAGTGTTAAAAGAAGCAACTAAAGTGTGAATTGAAGGTAGAGGGACAAGTGGCGAAAGATTATTGGGGAAGGGATAAATTCTGTTAGGAGAAGAAATGAATAAAGGGAGCAGCAGAGAAGGAAATAGGCATCGAGAGAGAAGTTAGGAAAAAGGGGAGGTAGCTGGCCCTCGAAGTCCAGCATATCTGTTTCTATTATGTTCTATTGTTGGTTTCTCTTATTTTCATTGTTGGTTAATTAAATCCGGTAGATCTTATATTTGAGATACTATCCAGATTGGTGTAATACTGAGTTATCAATGAAATATACATATTTTGGAATTCTGGAATTCTCAAGGTTGCAATGAACTGCTGTTTTTATAAGCTATTGTGTGTATGAATGACTGAGAATTCTCAAGGTTGCAATGAACTGCTGTTTTTATAACGAACTCGGTCCGTTAAAGGAGGAGGTGAGTTCGAGCCGAGCCGAGTCGGACGAGCCGCTGACTTTCTAGCTCCGCTCAAACTCGTTAAGGGAGAAGGGGGTTTTGAGCTTGGCTCACGAGCCAGCTTAACGAGCCGATTTCGAGCCGGCTTGCGAGCCTTTACAAAAATAGGCAGTTTTTTGAAGTTAGCTCAAGTACATATACACAAGTGCAATACATCCATTTTGCATTAGCAATATAGAAAAAAACTAGGCAAAGTTATGTCTAGAAGCCATCAAAATTGACCCAGATTAATCAGTCACATGCTGCATCTTCCTAATCGTTTCATGCAAAGGCTTTCATTCAGATAAAAAAAAAAATTTACTAAAAGTTGGAATCAAAAGGCGTCGGCAATGAGAATGACCATAGGAACAATGGGCAATACCAACACGAGCGCAGCGACGAGACGACAATGACAGCAATAAGTAGGCGACAACAGTGGATGATGGCGACAACATGGTGTTGGGCAATGACGACAGCCTGGTGGTGGATTGGTTGATTTTTCCTTTTTCACTTTTAGGGATTTACACTAAATGGGAAAAGAGGTCGTGTTTTTGCATATTTTTACAAGAGGGGATTAGTCATTTTTTTAAAATATTAATGCAAATTACAATTTAATCCCCCATAGTTTAAAAATCCCTCATAGTCAACCCTATTTTTTTGAGCCAGTTTCGGCTTGCAAGCCGTTCGAGCTAAGCCGAGTGTTGATCGAACTTGGCTCGCAATTTGTACTAAACGAGCTTGACTCGAGCCGAGTCGAGCCGGCTCGCGAACCACTAGATTCGTTTACCAATCATACCCCTTCCACCTTCCAACCTTTAATGAATACCATATTCAAACCAGTCTTAAGGAAGTTCATACTGGTTTTTTTCGATGATATACTCATTTATAGCCCTGATTTAGATACTCACCTTCACCATATGAGACAAGCCTTCCAAATCCTTACTGAAAATGAGTTGGTAGTTAATTACAAGAACTGTATGTTTGCACAATAGAAATTGGAGTACTTGGGCCACTTAATTTCATCTAATGGGGTAGAGGTTGATCCTCAAAAGATTGACTTTATGTTGTCTTGGCCAGTTCCACGCACCATCAAAGGGTTAAAGGGATTCTTGGGGCTAACAGGCTATTACAGGTGTTTTGTGAAGAACTACATGTTAATAGCTCAACCTTTGACACAACTGCTTCGAAAGGATTGTTTTGAATGGAATGACCAAGCACAACAAGCTTTTGTGGTACTTAAAACAACAATGACATCAGTACCTGTCCTAGTAGTCCCAAACTTTAACCTACCATTCGAAGTTCACACCGATGCATCAAGGCAAGGTATGGGAGCTATCCCAGTCCAAAATCTATGCCCAATTGCCTTCCTTAGTAAAGCTTTCTCCTATCAGTCACGACAGAAATCAGTGTATGAGAGAGAACTTACGGCGATCGTATTTGCAGTCCACAAATGGAGCCACTACCTTATCGGGTGTAAATTCATTATTAAAATAGACTAGCGAAGTCTATAGTTTTTGACAGATTAAAGAGTGAAGACACCAGAGCAACAAAAGTGGATTTCTAAGCTCTTGGGCTTCGCCTTTGAAATCTATTATCAACCTGGTAGCTCTAACCAAGTTGCTGACACCCTATCCAGAAGAGAAGAAGGGACTGAGATGGCTACCATTTCTGTGGTGAAATTTTCAAAGTTTGATGAACTAGTTTAAGAAGCACAACAGGATCCCAAGCTTCAAACCATCATCCAAGACCTACTTTTTTATCCAACCAGTTGACCCTAGTATTGCCTTCGCCAAGGCTGCCTCCTCAACAAAAACCGGTAAGTATTACCGAAATCTTCTAAATTCATTCCTAAGTTGTTAGAAGAATTCCACTGCAATCCAGGGGGAGGGCATTCAAGCTTTTTCAGAACCTATAAAAGGGTAATTAATATAGTGTTTTGGGAAGGAATTAAGAAGGATGTACAAGAGTATGTGTAGAAGTGCTCCATTTGTCAGTTGAATAAGCATTCTGCTTTAAGACCAGCAGGTCTCCTCTAGCCATTACCCATTCCTACACAGGTGTTTGAGGATGTTAGTATGGATTTCATTGCAGGGTTACCCAAAGCCAGAGGGCAGGACACTATCATGGTGGTGGTGGATAGACTTAATATAGTCATTTCATGTCCTTGTGTCACCTTTACAGTGCTAAGGATGTGGTTGTTGTGTTTATTTTAGACATTATGAAGCTTCATGGTTTTCCACAGTCAATTGTATTGGACAGGGATAGGGTGTTTATCAGTCACTTTTGGCAAGAACTTTTAAAGGCAACATGCACCACATTGAAGTTCAATTCTGCATATCACCCTCAAACTGATAGCCAGACGGAGGTGGTCAATCGGTGTTTGGAAGCTTACTTACAGTGTTTTTGTAGCACTCAACCCAAGTAGTGGCCTTAGTGGCTGGCCTGGGCAGAATTTTGGTACAACACCACTTACCACAGCTCAACCAAAATGACACCTTTCAAAGCTTTAAATGGAAGAGATCCACCCACTCTACTCAATTTTACAGACTGTCCATCCTTGGTTGAAGAGGTAAACCAGCAAATGGCAAGAACAAAATTCCATTTTGGATGAGCTGAAGCATAACTTGACTGTCGCCCAGGGGCACATGAAGGAAAACGCTGACCTACACCAACGAGATGTCACTTTTCATCTAGGGGATCAGGTGTTTTTTAAGCTCCAACCATATTGGTTTAAGCCCTTGGCCAAAAAACTAAAAGAAAACGAGTCCTAGATTTTATGGTCCTTTTACTATATTAGAGAGGATTGGATAGGTTGCCTACAAACTGGAGTTACCACCTATAGCTAAGATTCATCCAGTTTTTCACGTATCTCAGCTCAAGCGCGGCTTGCACAATTCTGTCTCTATCCAACCCTTCCATCTTTTATAACTGAGGACCTAGAACTCATTGTTCAACTAGAATCAGTGTTGACAGTCTGCAATTTATTAGATAGCTGTAAGGAGGTCCTCATTAAATGGAAAGACTTAGCTCCCTTTGAGGCTTCTTGGGAAGCTTACAAAATCGTCAACCTGCAGTTCCCTCATTTCACCTTGAGTAAAGGTGGCTCTTCAAGGGGGAGAGGGGGGGATTGATACGCCTCTCATTAGTAAGGTCCACCAATATAAAGGCATAAAGGGCAGTAGGGTGATGGGTGTGTGAGGTGCATGTGTGCTAGTGGGAGTTGGTTGGGTAATTTTACATGTTGGGGAATCAAGTTGTTAATTGAAGGAATATTTTAGTTGAGGGGATTAGTATGTAAAGGGAGGTGCATTTAGGGAGAGGTTAAGCATATTTTTACAAAGGTCATTAAGGGAGGTCCCCAGCTCCTTAAACTGCTAGGAATTATTTGTTCTTAGTTTTGCTTGGATGCTGAAACCAATTCTTGTTAACAATTCTCTTATTCAATACAGTATTGTTTAATTCCAAATTTGAGTTGTCCTTTCTTTTGCCTTCTTGGATTGTTTGTGGTTGGATTTGTTCTAATTTGACAAGGGTTCCTATCACATTGTATTTTATTTCCAGTACCATGACATATACACTGTCTCTTAGTTCATACACTCATTTGCCTGAAAGAAACTATATTTTACTCTAATGTTCCATTTACTCTTTACTTTTCTATGTTGCACTCTCTTTTTCACAACAGTAGCTAGTAGATTCACACACCCTCCCTTGATTGTGAACACTCCTTTTGATGTGGAACAATCATACCTTATAGTGAGATTTTACACAATATCTTGTAACTGTTGACTGCTAATTATGAAGAGATCACTTTTTAGCAAAAGATTATCTTACTTTCTCAAAGAAATTTGTATTCTTCTAGAATAAATCTTCTACAACAAAACCTTCAAGCAAACAAAAATTTACACAGAAACTACCCAAACCAATTTCGATAGAAAACAGGTATCTTCCCAGGACTAGAATTGAATTTTCGTTAAGCAATAACAATTTTCTTGCCAAACAACCAAGCCAAGGATCCTGACAGGCTCAAATTGATTTATTCTATTCAATAATTCATGGCACAATAATAAAGGGTATAAATGTGAAAATAATACCTGTTGCTGGTAGATAAATATACGAAAGACAACTGCCCACATATCAGATGTTAGCAATGAGAGGTTGAACATTGCAGCTCCGCTCAACTGTGTGCGCAAAATTTTTTATTTAAGACAGTCACCATATATATTTCTAAAACACAATTTCATATTCAAGATATATTTTGTCCAATGACATTTTAATTTCATAATTAGTTCACTAAGCAATGAAATCAGAGTTCCTTAAAATTGTGTAAGAGAAAATTTTTTATTGATTGACATCTCTTTCAATTAACAGTACCAAATATGCAATCAAGAATTCGCATACACGTGAGGACCTAAGCAAAAAAGCAGGGAATTTTCATATAAATAAAGGCTCTACAATAAATAACTATCAGTAAAAGGAAAATGACCTTTAGAACAAAAGGAGCAAGTGTGTAGAACATAAAGCTCGAGATTGTATAGCCCACAAAACCCAACATCTGATAAGAAATAACATCAAATTTAGTTTCACAACACAGTGAAGGCATTCATCTGTGAAGAAGAAGAAGAGGAAATTATTATATAGGCATAACATATGATGCAAACGGAAAAGTTCCTACATCTTTCTTCCTGACTTTCATTTCCACTACCTTGCAGTAAATGAACTTATGCTTTAGCGTAATGTATAACGCTATGCACATTAGAAAAATTGTAAATTTTATTGATAAATTATTCTCATTACCTTAAAAGTCATCCTCTCCTTAAGTCATCACAGCTTTTCCTAAAACTAAAATCCATGAGGCTTTACTCAATTGTATCGGGAGTTTGAGCTTGTCTAAAGGCATAAACTTAATGTAAAAGCTTACATGCTTTTGGTGGTTTCAAAGATAGGTTCTCCCACCTAGAAATAAACCAAATAAATAGTAATAAGTTTTAACCCACAAGTTGAAAACATTAACATTATATCTAAGGTCCCTTTATCCTTCACTTCAAGTGAACTTTCACCAAAATTTATTATTAATGAAAAAACTTATGATGCTCACATACTTTTATTCATAGACCTAGATTTACTCTGAAAAAGTAATTAGTACTTCAGCTGTAGAAAACAAGCTGTCTCCATAGATATAAATTTATAATTTTATCTGCTAATTTATTCCACCAGACTTAAATTGAATCTCCTTCTGCCCAAATTAAATCATGAAATAGAACACTTGTTCAACAAAGAAGCAGAGGTAAACCTTATGCACAATTCATGAATTCAAATATTATATCAGAAAAAGTCACTCACAATATCTGTTGACCACTTGACTGATTCTAGACTCTTAAGCTCCAGAATTGATCTATGAGAAAGTTATGGAATGAAGCAACATTACATTTAAACTTCATCAAGAGTTACCTGTATTGCACTTTAAACAACTGTATCAAAGCTAAATAAGTATAAAAGGGAGTAGAAACTTTTGTGGCACAATAAATATCTAAATATATAATCCTTGTGCCTAACAGCAAGGATACAACTGAATCACGCTCACTAGCAGTCCATAAACACCAATCATGCAGACAACTTCAACACGATCCTTTTTCTTCACAAAAAATTCCTGCATTTGAGGATTAAGAAAAAGAATCTCAAAATGGGCAAGTATATCTTTCATTTTATGGGGAAAAAAAGGACATGTAGAACATGGTTTCTGCAGTCCTGGATATAGCAATAAACTAAATTGATGATATCAGTCAATGTTCAAATTTCATGTGATAAGTTTAAGAATCTTGTGTTTCAACTACTAGCCAACTGTCAAGGAATTGATGTCTTCTAGCGAGGAAAATCTATATATATATATATATATATATATAGAGAGAGAGAGAGAGAGAGAGAGACGAGAGAGCACTCGAGGGAGAGGAGGAGCTGGATGTAGAGAGAGAGACTGAGAACCGAGAGAGAGAGAGTTTAATGGGTTTTGCCAACCTCACCAACATTGCTCATGGCAAAGAAAAGTGTCCCAGCAACGACAAGAATATCACCCAGGAGAGGTCTTGAACCGCCTGAAAGATGGAAACATAATTGAGAGATACAATACAAATAATGACTATCACTTAAATTTTGTACTTCTTAACACACAGAAGTAGTTCTTTATAAATTTTCTCCTTAAAATTCCTGTAAATATCTATCAATTACAGAAACAGGTAAAATACAAGGAATATGTTAAACCAGCTAGAAATTACTTATAAACAAAATATTTGAAAAATAATTCTACAGCCCAGAAAATCAAATGGTTTGTTCTAAGAGATAGAAAAAGAAAATTTCACCTCCACCACCCACCCCAGCATCAGAAAGTAGCACCAAGCCAAGGCCCAGCACACAGAGGACTGCACCAAATAACTGCCATATAGAATATCGCGTGCCAAGGAAGAACCAAGTGAGGATTATTGCCCATGCTATTGTCCAGCAGTCCAACAGTGTCACACTGGTAATTGATGAGAACTGGAATGCTTTATTAACTGCATCAAGCACTAGGAAGTTAAAGATTCTGCAAAATTTATAAAGCATGTGCTCTAAAGTTCTAAGAATTCTTCTTCTTCAATATATATTACAGTTAACAAGGTTTCACTCTATATATAGATTATATTCCTATTTTCATGACATGCTTGAAGTTTACAAAATCTGTTGAAATATCTTAAGCTCTGGTTCTGCATGATAATTGTCCAGATGGATCATTTTATTTTTTTCAAATATATGCTAACAGCACTGAATTTCAAATACATCATTTCCCCACTTGTTGATTTATCCAAAATTATTCCATGCTTCATAAAGTTTCCAGTAAAAAATTTGGCATCATGCCTACATAATTGCTATCTTCAATTAGAGAAATTATCATCATTGTTATTTAGCCTCTCGTTTCTAAGGAACAAGACTATTACCAAGTCCACTAGCTCATTTGAGTCTTTGGCTCTAAGAGAGAGATAAATATAGAGATATCTACTAGTATTACTCCATTACTCACCAAGATAATTTCCTTGAACATCAACAAAGCCTAAGATTAGATACCAATACCAAGCAACCTGAAGACACATAACACATAAGTATACTGCACATCATAAAAATTACGATAAGTAAAATATTTATACTGAATCAATTAAAAACAAAGGCACATGGTAAGATAATAGTTGACTAGTTGCAAAGATAACTAAATTTACAGCGCTATATTGTACCTTGTCCTTTTTTTTTTACCAAAATTAAATGTCAATAAACCAAAGAGTTGCAATCGATACAGTTGAGTTTACTCCCTTTTGTGACCAGTAGTTCCGAACTATGAATGGTTAAACATGAACTTTTTTCACTAACTAAACCTTAATTTCAGTCCCTGAGTTGGGTTTAATGTTAAAGTAAATAAATCTTTGTAAGTTAATTATCAAAATAAGGGTGCTCCACATGTATTAGACGATGCTGTTTAGCTTGTCCAGTGCATTAGACAGTGCTAAAATGTGGAAATATGAGTGTATTATAAGCAAATAAATGCATATTTACCAGTGGTGTTTGACGTCTATAAAGCAATATACCACCATAAACCAAAGCTAAGAGGAGATAATTGAAGCTTGTCTGAGTAATAGGCGCATCAACACCTACAAAGACCAGACCCACAAAGAGGATTAAGTAACTGAAGCAGAACAAGTGAAGAAGCATAAAATCTTAACAGAGTCAACAGAATGATACCAAGCTCCGCAATTAAAGAAGAAGTGAAACTCATAAGTGCAAGAACAAAAGAAACTAGCTGACCCAGAAGCAGAAGGTACAAAGTTTTCAAGGTTACATGGCTTCTCAACCAGGAGCTAATGGCAACCCAGTTCATTGTAAAATTCTCAAAAAAGAAAAAAGAAAATTGACAAATACCAAATTGTGGAATTGAAAGGAGAAATATTTATTCGTAGCTGAAAGTGACTAGTGTACCTCTTTTATTAAGTTGCTTAAAAGTCAATTTCTGAGATTTGCAGCTACCCTTCTTTTATTCAGCAGTCACGGAAAGTGAGTGGTGTAACTGTTTTGGGGGTTTGCAGGCTGCAGCTACCATTCTTTTTATTTCAGACCAGGGCGGGAGAGACCCTTGTCTCACCAGACGGCAAGTGCAAGAATTGATTACATTTTAGTCCTAAGATTTTTGTTCATTCTAAGGACATTTTATTTTTTAAGTAAAAACGTGGATTTTGCTTGCGTAAGGTTACGCAGCTCTTTGCCTAGTTAGTAAATTCGTATTTTATGCGTGAATTATACATTCAGCCATATAATTTACATATAAAACACGAATTCTTGTATATTATAAGCACAGCTGAATTATATGCTCTAGTCGTATAATTCACGTATAATTCGGCCATATTTTTGTAAATAAAATTTTGTTATTTAATTTGCCAAAACGACGTCGTTTTAGGTGGAGTTTGGTCAGAACTCAAATGAAATGAAATCACTTTCTCTTCATCTTTTTTTTGGCACCCTCTTCCTCTCTTCTTCTTCAACTAGTCTTCAACCACTGAGGCACTAACCACTCTTCGTCTCTTCTTCTTCAACTTAATGACAAATAAAATTGTTTGTTTTGTTTGGTAATTGGTCCACTAGTACGAGCGACAAAAATTTTTGCGCTCTTCTAGGTGGTAGAATTAGTATCCTTTGGTCTCTTTTGGATACCCCACAAATATACACTTACAGGATTTGGACCCAGCTTGTTTGAAGTCAACTTCTTGACATAAGCTTCGCAACCCCAAATCTTTAGATAAGACAAGTTGGGCTTTCGCCCACTCCATTGTTCATATGGAGTCTTATCTACAGACTTTGAAGACACACAGTTCAATATGTGAGTGGCAATCTCTACGGCATAACCCTAGAATGATGCGAGCAAGTCATCATGGACCTAACCATTTCAAGTAAGATCCCATTCTTTTTTTCAAACACACCATTATGCTAGGGTTTATATGGAGAGGTGAGTTTTGATACTATCCCACGTTCCTTCAAGTATGTTTAACTCAACTTGCCATAGTTGGCGTAGTTGTTATTTTGAGAATATCCTTATGGTCTATCTTAAGAACATATTATTATGAAACAGCTCCATAAAGAATATTATTTATACTCAAAGACGACAATCCATTAGTAAGTAATATTCTCACTTGTCCTCAGTGGACACAGAAATAACATTTCTAGAAACTGAAGAAATATTATAATAGTCCACAAGTTCCAAGAAACAAGCCCGTAGGCAAAATCAGATGATAAGATCCTACAGTTAATGCAACAACACGTGCTCATTTCTAACTGATAGATCCACATCTCCCTTGGCGAGCAATCTACTCTGCCATAGTTCCTGCACATCAGAACAAATGTGAGTACCACAACTTGTGTCAATGACCCAAGGCGTTGACGGGAGAAGTTAATCCCAATCATGAATGTACATGACGAAGAAGTAGCATTCTTCTTCCTTTTTGCTAGGAAGGCCTTGCAATGTTTCTTCCAGTGGCTGGATTCCCACAGTGAGGACAAACTTCCTTCCTATCTATAGCAGTTCCTTCCAATGACTTCTGAGCATTTTCTTTCTCACTTGAGTTGGCTTCAACCAACGTCAATGTTTCTGACATTTTCATGTCTGACTTAGTAGCCTTCAAGATATCCAGAAGCTCGAAAAGGGTATTCTTCTTATCATCCTCAATGAAGTCATAGACAAACTGAGAGTAAGAATCTGGCTAAGACTGTAATATTAGGTCTATCGCTAAACCCTCATTAAGTCTGCATCCCAAAATCTCATGCTTGTTCATATACTCGGTCAACTTGAGTATATGGTCACCAATTTTGGAACCCTCTTCCATCTTGCATTTGAACAGTGATCGAGACACCATATGCTTCTCATTTCTCTGGAGAAAATAAAGAATAAAAGCTAAGTCCATATATTGTCACTACTATCGCAGTAATGGTGTCATTGATGCAAGCACAATATATCTTGTCATTTCTGCTTTTGTATCATGTGTATGATTCATATATACATACCCAATCTGATGGATAGAACTATCAGCAGACTCTAGTGACAAAGTCTGCTCAATGGTGTATAATCTATCGCTTGACTGAAGTATATTGTTTATACTTCTATACTAGTCAACGAAATTCTCACCATTCCATTTGTCGCCTAGTTCGATGATTTGTCACAGTGATGACGGGATCATATTGCTCAATTTTTAAGTGAATCTACAAGGGAAGAATAAGTAAATGTTATTACAGTGTTTATTATTATTATTAAATAAGGCATTTTATTAAATAATCACTCCCACTATTTTCCTCAAGCAAATAAGCCTCACTATTAACTCAAGAAAGCCCGTTGGCTTTCCTAGTGGACTGAGATCCTAGCTAGCCCATTTCAAACCTTCACTTTGGTGAACAAGCCAAAATAGGTTGATTAGGTCGGCCAACAAACTTAATCCACATTAGTTGATAGCTCCCACTACCAACCTCAAATGTGAAACAAGCCAACAAGCCAAGCACACAATACGATGACTGAAGCCATTGTCCTCAAGTGTGATTCTCAGTATCAGTAGAGTGGACACTACATGCTGCCACGTACACATAACAAGTGTACTTCTCTACTATGCCTATGACATGTTTATCAACCTTCGCTTTGGTGAATAAGCAAAACATGTCATTTTAAGTCAACCCATCACCATTAAGGAAAACTCCAATGAACTTTAACCTCCCACTGGTAGAAGTGTACCCTTCGGTTTGGCGAACAAGGTTCCAACGAACAGTGGTTTGATTAAAGAAATAGTGACGGAAGACATTTCAATTTTGACTTAATATACTTTAGTTGAGAGGTTTTTTTATTTTATGTCTCACCAATTTGATCTTTCTTAGCATGTTATAGTCATAACATACACCCTTAGCATGTTATACTAAGCGTAAAATAAACATGTTGGTTCATAGCCTTAACTAAAATCGATTTTCTCAAGTCAAGAGGAATCGGTAGGTCAACCTAGGTTTAAAAGGAAATGGATTCTTCAAGTAATTTCGCCTCCTTCCCTTCCATCGCTTCTTCTTCTTGAACATCACACAACTTTCAAAAATAAAATTACATTTTACATTATTGAAAAGAAACCTTGAGTTACATTCGAGGGGAGTGAGATGAGAGAAAGAAGTTATATTGGAGGTTTAGAGAAAGGCAGGGCACATAGGCCTTATTTTAAATTACATAACCCAAAGCAATTAAACTAGGTTCGTAGGCTTATGCACCAAGCACCATGCATATTCACAAACAAGAATCATGCATAAACAATCAAAATTTATTTTGACTAGGTTGGTAAATTACAGTTACCCCTTGAATTTTGGCAATGTTGCATTAAAGTCCAACAAGTTTTAAAATTTTCATTTTAGTCCCTTTTTATCGGGCCTCACTCAATTGGGCCCCTAGAATGTTTCTAACATGCAGCAACATTTTTTTTTTAGAAAATTATGGATTAAAAATACCACACAACAATGCGATCACAACCCAAAATTTAGCCCATTGCATCTTTACGTGGGCTGCCCAAAAAAAATCCAGATTTGGTGCACGTTTTAATGTGCACCAGATCAGGCCCTTGGCTCAAAAACCAAGTGCCAACCGAGGCCAAGTTCTGGGAGCACTTGGCCACCACGGGGTAGCCCTAAAATAGCAACCAATCAAGGGGACAGCAGCGGTGCATTCGCATGCACCATTGCTGCGTGCGATAGCAGCTTTGGTGTAGTCGCACAAGGCTGCTACTGTGCCGTTTGTGGCAGCACAACCCAAGCCATGTGCTGGAGCTTGTGGCCAGCACTCCGCCCCGTGCGACAGCGCGCAACAACCACACACAATCTGTGAAGCAGCAGTGCGCAAACTTGTTGTTGTCGTGCGCGGCAGCACACAATAACAACACGGCACCCTATAAGGCAGCATCCTCCTCTGATTGAAATCAAGTTTTATTTGATTTCAATCCCCCAAAAACAGATGGCAAAAAAAAAAAAAAAAAAAAATTAGCAACACATCAACCGCAATAGATTTTTAACACCAAAAAAAATCAGTTTTTACACATCATGCAATAACATAATCAATACATATCGAAATCAATTCAACCAAAAGTCGAATAACAACGTAAAAGGTATAAGGAAGGCTCTGATACCACTGTTAGTTGCTGATGGGGTTTACGCAGCGGAAAACAAAAATAAAATCCCCAACAACAACATTGAATCTAAGAACCTTATACCCAATTTATGTTATTTACATATGAAATGATATTGAATATAAAATTTCCAGATTTCATACCAGCGTTTGGAGGCTCCTTCAATGGATGCGAATCGCTCCCACTCTAAGATAAGAGTGAACTCTCGGTAACCACACGAAGATAGGATGGCGATCGACTTGCAGTCTCAAGTGCTAGCAACACACACAAGCAAAAGAATGCATAATTTTTCTTCAAGAAAAATTATCTTCTCCACCAAGTGAAAAAACGTGAGAGAGTGAGGTGAGTGGCTTGGATTTAATTAATGTGTTCTCTCATTTTTATTTTTATTTTAAGTTGCCTTTTATATGCAACAAAAATTAAAACCCTAATCTAGTTAGGAATAAATTTATTCCATGACTAGTTTAGTAAATTAATCCTCATTACCAAACAAGGTAATAATCCACATGGCATCTTATTCAAATTCAAATATGATTTTCATATTCATATATTATATTTATTAATATCATCAAATATTAATATTACATAATATATATATAATATTTAAATATATGAATATATTTAAATACATAATCTTACTAATTTTAATTACAATATGAAATTAAATATAGGCAACAGCCTTAACAAATTTAATTGCATACCGAAAATATCCTTTCCATCATAAATGACAAAAATACTCTTTCATCACAAATGACGAAAATACCATTTCTTACCAATTCATCCTTAATCTGTCTTCTATGTGTGTGACCCGAAGGCTCCTTATCATATCGGCAGTGAGTAGTCTCGTGATTGACACTAATCAATCGTCTCACTAAACACAAACCAAGATTGGCCTTTAGCAAGACATCATGGCCACCTGATAGATTCGGATTCAACGAAACAACTTGCCGTCATTTTCTGTTTTGGGGAGTAGGGAAAAATTTGAATTTTTTTGCATGTTTTAATTGACTTTTACCTTTGTGTGTTTTATGGTTTTTGTGTTGTGTATTTTGATATTGTTTGTTTGTTGTTATTTTGTTGCCTAGACAAATTGCATAAGTCCGTGATGAGATTTTGATTGTTGGAATATTATTTATAGAAAATGCGAAGCATTGCTTCAAGTTTATGTTGGTTGACTTGATTTAGCTTGAGGTTCGTTGAGTAGTTCAACCACGATGTTCATTCTTTTGGCATGCTTAGAAACATTTTATGTAGTTATGTGAAGTCTTGATAATGTTGGTAGACTCTAAAACCTAGTTGAGAGGTGCTTGAGGCAAAATTCTAGGATTAGACATTGTTGAGGAAATGTTTTAGGCAATTTTTTTGAACGTTTGAGCCTTTCTAGTCAACCCATGAATGAATTATCCCTAGTCACCTGTTTGAGCCTTTTGATATTTTTGCCTTATTTTTCTTTCGTGCAACTAAATTGTCCAACCCCTTTACTCTAAACACTTTATCATACCCCTTAGGAGAACTCCGAACCTTGTGTATAACATAAAAGAGTTTTGGAGTTGTGTGAATAAGTGGTGGATTAAAAAGTTTAAGTTTGGGGGTTGTAAAAAAGGGCATAACAAGGGCCAAGTAACCCCATTTCTGATTGCACTGTTGTTTTTGGATTAAAAAAAAAAAAAAAACTATGTATATAGTTTTAATTAAAGTTCTTGATTTACTTATGCATTTCTAGCACAAAAATAAGAAATGCATAAGTTTGGGGGTTGTAAAAAGGGTTGATACTTTTGGTTGGTGATTGAGAAAGAAAATGGGACCAATGTAGCTCTTTGTGTTTGCATGAGGAAAACCGAGTTTTCTTCATTTGTTTTTCCTATCTTTTCCTTGGAGCCACTTACCCAAGTGTCAGGTTATTCGCAAGTGTACAGAATCGAGCAAGTAATAAAGCTTGAGTAAACGAGTATCGAATCCCAAGAGAATTACCTACCAAGTACCAAACTGTTAGGAAATGACCTGGTTGCACAGCGGAAAACAAAATTTTATACAACCGTAGATCGTTCCTTAAAGCCCAAAATCAAGGCACAAATTTTACAGTTTATGTATAATATCAAGAATCTGCAAAAAAAGTAAATCTAAAGTTTAGATTCATACCTACGTTGGAGGCTCCACCAATATTGTCTCTGAACGTGTTTGCTACCGATCCAAGTGTAGGATCGAACCAAGAAGTCCACACGAAGACAACCACCAAGAACCAATGAGAGATTTGCTAGATCCTCCTTGGCCTAAGAAATTAAAAGAAAGAAATATTTGATTTTTCAATCAAATAGTGAAAGTGCGTGGGAGAGTGTGTTCTTTGTGTTATGTGTTTTTCTTTTCTTTCTTTCAAAAGGCAAATATGAATAAATTTTCAAATCACACAAACACTATTCTTTTATAGGCAAACAAGTTGCCCTATTCCCACATGGAAGGGGGCTTGGCTCCAACCCAAACACCCCATGTTGCCAAACACTCCCAATTAGATATTTTAATTTAATTCATCATTATCTCAATTAAAATCAATTAATTTTTATTAACATTTAACATAATGATGATTCAATTAAATATGCGAACACACATTTAACCGTAATTTCACTTATTTAATTTTTTTTCTTACAAATTAAATAAAGGCTACGACCCCGCAAATTTAATTGCACTGTGAAATTATCAAAATACCTTTCGCCTAAAAAGACGAAAACGCCCTTCTTTCTTCTTGGCTCTTATATTATCTTCTATGTTTGTGACCCTAGGCTCCTCATCATACCGGTAGTCTATAGTATCGCGATTAACACCAATTAATCGTCTCACTAACACACAGACCAAGATTGGCCCCTAGCAAGGCATCATAGCCACCCGATAGATTCGGATTCAGCAAAGCAGCTACCTGTCAACGATATGGTTACCGTACAATTTGATCCTTTCATCATTCTTTATCTCGACGAGATGAAGACATAGAATAGTGTCAACCTTCAGTTACCTCGATATTATGTATTTAGTTTATGAACCATGACCTGTATTATATCCGGATAGCAACAACCAATCCCACTATGGCCACAGTTTTAGTGTCTTGCCATATACTGAATTGCACCGTGAGATAACTTCTCCTGTACCCGAGAGTGATGATCCTCTGTCAATCCACCATAGTCTTGATACACTCCTTGATGCAGCAAATCACCACCGTATTGACAGCTCTAATAGAACTGCATTAGGCTAGTGTCAAACTACACCAATCGGTGCACAAGGCGCTCTGGTGATCTCAATTCTAAGGATCACATCACCACCATACGTTAGAGGATTTGTTCCATAGACACTGGGTTACCATCCATATGGATCCTCTGGTGGGTCGTCCAATGAACTTGCTGTGTTAATCGCCTGTAGCAAGCACCCATGTGTTCACCAGGTCTCACCAACAACCTTGATAAGTGATGCACTCCGCCTTTCGACAGGGTCGTTCAACACTATATAGCCTTACCGTATTATCTGTGCCCTTACTTTAGAATAATATTGGGGCTCGCGACTTTCTAGAATGGTCACCATATTGCTCATAGGGTTTTCACTATCAAGATTTGAAACACTTGATACCCTCGTCATGGTTCTACCAATCTAAGGACATATATCAAAACATATTGCAATAATAATGATTTACGCGATATGAATAATGCCTTTTATTATTGATTAATGAACATTATTACAAAGAGTCAATTCTACAATAATTGATTGGCTCTAGCATCTACTCAAACAATCTCCCACTTGCACTATAGCCAATCATCATGTATTTAATACCAAATGATCTCAAGTGCCTTTCATGCTTCTGCTATGACAGAGGCTTGGTCAGTGGATCTGCGAGATTGTCGTCAGTAGCACTTTACTATCTGCACGCTTTCCTCTCAACTATCTCTCTGATGAGATGGAATCGTCTGAGTATGTGTCTGCACTTCTGATGAGACCGTGTTTCCTGGCTTGAGCAATTACTCCATTGTTGTCACAATAGATGTCTAAGAATCGACAATTGTGGGAAGCACACCAAGTTCAGTAACGAACTTCTTAATCCAGACTGCCTCCTTGGCTGCATCTGATAATGCAATATACTCCCTCTATTGTAGAGTCTGCTACAGTGCTTTGCTTGGAGCTCTTCCAGCTCACTGCACCGCCATTAGACAAAATACAAACCTGATTGTATCGATAATCATCTTTGTCCGTTTGGAAACTGGCATCATTTTATCCTCTTACAATGAGCTCATCTTCCCCTCCATAAACCAAGAACATATCCTTAGTCCTCTTCAGGTACTTAAGAATATCTTACAGCCATCCAGTGATGCTCACCTGACTGATTGATATCTACTACAAGTGCTTAAAACACATGAGACATCAATCTAGTACATAGCAGGGCATACATGATTGATCCAATTGCTAATGCATATGGGATCCTTCATTCTATCTCTCTCATCTTGTGTATTAGGACACAATTCCTTAGGAGATAAACACCATGTGACATCGGAAGAAACCCCTTTTGGATTCTTCCATACTGAATCTCTCAGTACTTTGTCAATATACGCACTCTGACTTAGGCCAAGCAACCTACGTGATCTATCACGATAGATCTTTATACCAAGGTATGTAGGTTGCTTCTCCTAAGTCCTTCATGGAGAAGCACTTGGATAACCAAGTCTTTACCGACTGCAAGTTCGGTATATCTTCCCGATTAGAAGTATGTCATCGACATACAACACTAGGAATGCTACTGCGTTCCCACTCACTTCTTGTAAACACAGGGCTCATCTTCGTTTTTGATAAAATCGAATTCTTTTACAGCCTCATCAAAACAATTTTCCAGCTCCTTGAAGCTTACTTGAGTCCTAAATGGATCTCTGCAACTGCATACCTTATTAGCTTAACTATCAAAACGAAATCATCAGGTTGTCTCATATACACATCCTCCTTAGGTTTCTGTTCAGGAAACAGTTTTGACATCCTTTTGCCAAATCTCATAGTCATGATATGCAGCTATTGCAAGTGTAATCCGGATGGATTTAATCATGGCAACCGGCGAAAATGTTTCTTCATAGTCAATGCCATGAATTTGTTTAACCTTGGCAACCACCGTGCTTTATAATATGCACGTTGCCATCCATGTCAGTCTTCTTCTTGAAGACCCATTTACACCCTATGGGTTTTACCCCTTCAGGTGTTCCACCAGAGACCACACTTGGTTCGGTACATGGAGTCCATCTCAGATTTCATGGCTTCAAGCCATTTAACGGTCTCAAATCTAAGGATCACATGCACCACCATCGTTAGAGGATTGTTCCATAGACATTGGCGTTACCATCCATATGGAATCCTCTTGCGGTCATCCAGTAAACTTGCTGTGGTATATCCGCCTACAACAACACCCATGTGTTACACCAGGTCGTCACCAAACAACCTTGACAAGTGAGATCAGTCACTGCCTTTCGACAGGGTCGTTCAAAACTATGATAACTTACCGTATTATCTGTGCCCTTACTTCAGAATAATACTGGGGCTACGACTTTTCTAGAATGGCCTCACTATCAAGATTTGAAACACTTGATACCCTCGTCACGGTTCTACCATTCTAAGGACATATATCAATACATATCTATAATAATGATTTACGCGATATAGAATAAAAATGCCTTTTATATTGATTAATGAACATTATTACAAAGAGTCAATTCTACAATAATTGATTGGCTCTAGGGCATCTACTCTAACAATCTCCCACTTGCACTATAGCCAATCATTCATGTATTTAATACAAATGATCTCAAGTGCCTTTCATGCTTCTGCTGCGATAGAGGCTTTGTGATAAGCGTATTTTACACTATGATTTTGCATGAATTTTGATAGGATTTATGATACTTTCATACAATTTGGGCCATAATTGCTACCTAATCTATTAATTTGTCTTTGTAGCCTAAACGATGATTTTTAGCATAAATGACAGTTTTGAGCGTAAATTGTGTAACTTGAGCTTGAAAACTCGGAATAACCTAATTTAGAACTTTGGAAAGCTAAGAAGAAGATCTACAACGTTCATGTTTTGGTTTTTCCTAATTCTGACTGGACAAAGATGAAAACTTGGCTTAAGTCGTGAAAAGGACGCTGGAACTGAAGAAAAACGTCTTTGCGTGCTTCAGTATTTCGGCCATAACTTGAGCTGTAGACCTCGGATTGTGCTGATTCTTGAACGACAGAAAGATAATTGAAAGGTGACAATTCATATGTTTGACACTTTTCCAGATTCTAAATATATCAAGCTCAAATTGGGACTTTAAGTCTTCGCTGCGGCGAGGAAAAATCTTCGCCGCGGCGAAACCTGCGTCAGATGCAAAAATAAAACGACGCGTTTTGGCTTGCTAGGGCTTCGTCCTTAAGTGAGAGAGGTATAATTAGAGCGAAAAGGAAGAGAAAAGGGGCTTGGTTCGTGATTTGGGAGGCAGCTCATGGGAGGAAGATTTTGAAGATTTGGGCTTCAAATTAGAGAAATTTCTCCATCTTTGCTTGCTTTTCAATGATGAATCTGGATTCAGTTTGTTTTGTTGTTTTATTTCGTTTTGGAGTATGAACTGAGTTGTTAGCTAGGGTTTGATGTAATCTTGATACAATGATTCAAATTATATGGATTGAATTACTTTGATTTTAATTTCATGATTGAGTTTTATCTCTTTGCTAATGCTTTTGGATGTTTGATCACCATTCAAATGTGTGTTGTTCACAATGAGACTGAGAAGTGATTTGTGATTGTGCCTCTTGGGATAAATACCATAGATTAGCAAACGCTAGAGATAGTTTAGCGATCTATGAAATCTAGATAGATTCCACAAAGCTTAAAATCCTTTGAACTATTAATCTTCATTTTGTTGGGGTCGGAAGCTTAATAGGGATAAGTAGGGAAATGTAGCATGAGAATGTATGTTTTACAACTTAGGGAATTCGATTTTCAATCAAGGAATTAGAACTGGGTAATAGATTCTATGATTTGGGTTAGCGTATTTAGGTGAATTCAACACCCTAGCATTGTTTTAGAATTGTTAAATTAGTTAGTTGTTGGGTTTTGCATTTATATTTAGTTTGTTGATCATCATCAATCCAATTTTTTTGTTGCTTCAATTAGGACTTAAACTAGAAAAATCGGTAATTAGTAACACTATCCTCGTGGGAACGATACTCACTCATCACTTTATTATTTTTTGCGATAGTATACTTGCTATTTTTGCATGTTGTAGTAAACACGCATCACTTTGTCAGTGGATCTGCGAGATTGTCGTCAGTATGCACTTTACTAATCGCATGTATTTCCTCTCAACTATCTCTCTGATGAGATGAATTGTCTGAGTATCTGTCTGGACTTCTGATGAGACCGTGGTTCCCTGGCTTGAGCAATTGCTCCATTGTTGTCACAATAGATGTCTATAGGATCGACAATCGTGGGAAGCACACCAAGTTTAGTAACGAACTTCTTAATCCAGACTGCCTCCTTGCCGCATCTAATAATGCAATATACTCAGCCTCCATGTAGAGTCTGCTACAGTACTTTGCTTGGAGCTCTTCCACTCACACACCGCCATTGAGACAAAATACAAACCTGATTGTGATCAATATCATCTTTGTCCGTTTGGAAACTGGCATCACTGTATCCTCTTACAGTGAGCTCATCTTCCCCTCCATAAACCAAGAACATATCCTTAGTCCTCTTCAGGTACTTAAGAATATTCTTGACAGCCATCTAATGACGCTCACCTGGATCCGATTGATATCTACTACAAGTGCTCAAACACATGAGACATCACTCCGAGTTACAAGCATGCATACATGATGGATCCATTGCTATGCATATGGGTTCCTCTTCATTCTATCTCTCTCATCTTGTGTATTAGGACACAATTCCTTAGAGAGATAAACACCCATGTGACATCGGAAGAAACCCCCTTTTGGATTCTTCCATACTGAATCCTTCAGTACTTTGTCAATATACGTACTCTGCTTAGGCCAAGCAACCTACGTGATCTATCACGATAGATCTTTATACCAAGGATGTAGGTTGCTTCTCCTAAGTTCTTCATGGAAAGCACGTGATAACCAAGTCTTTACCGACTGCAAGTTCGGTATATCATTCCCATTAGAAGTATGTCATCGACATACAACACTAGGATGCTACTGCGCTCCCACTCACTTTCTTGTAAACACAGGGCTTATCTTCGTTTTTGATAAAATCGAATTCTTTTACAGCATCATCAAAACGAATGTTCCAGCTCCTTGAAGCTTACTTGAGTCCATAAATGGATCTCTACAACTTGCATACCTATAGCTTAACTATCAAGAACAAAACCATCAGGTGGTGTCATATACACACCTCCTTAAGGTTTCTGTTCAGGAAAGCAGTTTTGACATCCATTTGCCAATCTCATAGTCATGATATGCAGCTATTGCAAGCATAATCCGGATGGATTTAATCATGGCAACCGCCGAAAATGTTTCTTCATAGTAATGCCATGAATTTGTTTGAAACCTTTGGCAACCAGCCGTGCTTTATAAGTATACAAGTTGCCATCCATGTCATTCTTCTTCTTGAAGACCCATTTACACCCTATGGTTTTACCCTTCAGGTGGTCTGCCAGAGACCACACTTGGTTTTGGTACATGGAGTCCATCTCAAATTTCATGGCTTCAAGCCATTTAACGGATCCAAATCTAAGGATCACATGCACCACCATTCGTTAAAGGATTTGTCCATAGACACTGACATTACCATCCATATGGAATCCTCTTGCGTCAGTCCTGAACTTGCTGCGGTATATCTGCCTACAACAAGCACCCATGTGTTACACCAGGTCATCACTAAACAACCTTGACAAGTGAATCAGTCACCTGCCTTTCGACAGGGTTGTTCAAAACTATGTAGCCTTACCGTATTATCTGTGCCCTTACTTCAAATAATACTGGGTCTACGATGTTTCTAGAATGGCCACCATGTGCTCATAGGTTTCTCACTATCAAGATTTGAAACACTTGATACCCTCGTCACGTTCTACCATTCTAAGGACATATATCAATACATATTGCAATAATAATGATTTACCCAATATCAAATAAATGCCTTTTATTATTGATTAATGAACATTATTACAAAGAGTCAATTCTACAATAATTGATTGGCTCTAGGCATCTACTCTAACACAAACTAGTCTATTTTGTTACTATTTGATGAACAACAAATTTTAAGAATGAATTCAATGAAAAAGACAACAAACTAAAAACACTAAAAACTACACAAAAGCAGAATTTATTAATACTTTGGTAAACAAATCAAATTGACTAAACCTAGGGCACAGATGTCACGCCAATTTAATCCTATGCATTGAAAATTATTGCTAACCTAATTAAGCTTATTCTAAAGGCCAAACTCCCTGATATTCACCAAACCCAAAATATCTCTAAGTTGGATTTAGGAGCTAAGAGATCATTACGTTCTATGGAATTTACCAAAGCCTCATAAATCGCTTAACCTATCTCTAGTATTCGCTCAATCTATGGTTTTATTACCTTAGACAAATCAGGTTTCATCTCTCTATCTCGACCCAACCCATGATATCATCAACCTTCGGATCCTTAATAATTGAACGCATTACACACAATAATAAAACTTAGAATTAATGCTCAATAAGAATTAACAACAATAAAGTCAACACATATTCATAAATTGGGCTACATCTTTAGCCCTAGAAAAGGGATTTAGTTCATAATTACAGTAATAAAAACAACCATTGTATTCAATAACATGAGTTCAAGAAAGAAAAATAGAAAAACTTCTCTAATTGACAAACGAGAACTGCAAGAATTCCGATCTTCAAAATAGCAGCCGTCCTTTCTCCTTCTCTAATCCTCTAAAACTACTTAAAGACCCTTATATATAGTGTTAGGGTTTGGAGGTTGCTTAGGAAAGAATTAAATGCTTAACCCATTCAGATTCTGTGAGTAATTGGGTTGAGATGAGTATTTGTTTATGGTTGTTGATTACACTTCATTGATGAGAAGTGTTAATATGTGATGAATATGTAGTGATGAGAGGATGTAGTTTGAGATAAAGTTTGAGGAGATTGAGTACTCTATTTGGAAGTGTTATTTTATGACAGGAATTATGGCTTTGTGAGGGAGTTTCCTCCCATTTTGGATGGTTCAAGAGAGGGATAGAACCATAGATAAAGTAGAGTTCATGTATGCATACTAGTTGTTTGAGGAAATGCCTAAGAGAATCATGAGTAGTAAACCTTAATTCTTGCAACATTGCATGTTGGCATTTCATGAGTGTATTAGTGGAGAAGAGTAATTGTGCATTGAGAAGTGGCTTGAGAAAGAGTAGAGAACTATGTGTATGAACTACTCTAAGAGTAGAGAGAATGAGAAAAATACTAAAAACAGGTTGGTGCTTTGTGATCTCCACCCAAAAGTCATGAAGAGTGGGTTGGTGCTGTGTGAACTCCACCCGGCCGTGCCTCTAGGAAGATGAGGCCATGACATATAGCAGAAGTTAAGGAAAAGAGCTGTGTGAAAGAGAAAATAAATGAGATGAGAAAAAGTGTAAGGAAAGAATTAAGAGAGAGAGTTACGGGGACAGTCGAGTAGAGGATTTACTTACTGAGCATTATTTTGTTTTCACCCCGTTGTTTTATTTGTGATTGCAGGATCTAGGTGAGGACGTGGTTGGATGGGCGTCGGCAAGCGAGGAGCAATAGTTACATTATCCGCTGTTTTAATATCATTTTGTAAATGATACTTTTATTTTGTATAAAGAATGTTTATATGTAATAAAAGAAAATTTTGGGCCCATTTACTTTTGCTTATATAGATATATTCTACTTGATATATTTCTCTAAGTATCCTAGTATAAAGCAGTCATTACAGATTCGGACTAGGAGAATGCAATAACCCAAACAGGCTCATGACCCATCGCTACGACGATAAGAATAGTCACTGCGGCGATAGTTATTTCTGTCTAATGAGTCCATGATCTCTAGAATTTGGTAAAGTCATCAACACAAAGTTTTTATCTCTCTGAATAATCTTTCCAACGCCACAAGAATCGTCAAATTCAGATTTCTACAGCTCAAGTTATGATCAAAACATCAAAGCATGCTCATCTTGAAGGATTTCCAGATTTTACGTTGTATCTTCGACGCGTCACAACTTTCTCGTTTCAACTCCGATTCTTGCCCTGTTTGTTCCTACGCGTCATGAATTCCATTAACATCATTATTTTTCCTTCAAATATCAGTTTGAACCTGAAAATACTCAAAATACACCCGTGATCCCGTAAAAGTATTTATAAAAGAATTAATTCAAATTCCACAAGTTAAAAACATTTTTCCATAAATAATCCAATTAAATCACTAAAAAAATATATACTTTCAAGCTCTTATCACAACCCCCAACAGCTTTTTGCTAGTCCCTAGCAAACTAAGCGATAAAATAAGTCTCTAAGCTCGAAAATAAAACAACCAATTAAAACCTATATCTAACTATCCTAAATCACTTTCGTAGATTGACACGATTGCATTTAGTGTATGCAACAAGCCTTTAAACCCCTAGGCGTCCCTAGTTGGACTAGTTGTAGTCTCATGAGGGTTTCCAACGATGATACCCACAAAAATCCACTAAACTTAACCTAAACTCCAAAAGTAAAAATAAACATAAAAAGAACTAAAACTAATAAAAATTCTTGGATCAATTCATAAAGTTGTCTCAAAAATCGCATATACATAAAAAAAATAGAATAATTAAAAATTGCCTAAACTCACGACAATGCAAACGTCAATTTCATTTTCGTTATCGACCCTAGAACATCCATACAACTATAAACCATTAGTCTACAAACCTGGACGGTTTTATGCAAAACATTCATGAATAGAATTTTGATCTCAGTATTCGAGTTATGACTTATATGTTAGAGTAGGTGCCCTAGAGCCAATCAATTATTGTAGAATTGACTCTTTGTAATAATGTTCATTAATCAATAAAAGACATTTTATTCTATATAGCATAAATCATCATTGTATGTATTGATATATGTCCTTAGAATGGTAGAACCATGACGAGGGTATCAAATGTTTCAAATCTTGATAGTGAGAACCTTATGAGCACATATGGTGGCCATTCTAGAAATGTCTGTAGCCCCAGTATTATTCTGAAGTAAGGGCACAGATAATACGGTAAGGCTATCATAGTGTTGAACGACCCTGTCAAAAGGCAGTGACTGATCTCACTTGTCAAAGTTGTTTGGTGACAACATGGTGAAACACTTGGGTGCTTGCTGTAGGCAAGTTCACTGGACTGACCCACCAAAGGATTCCATATGGATGGTAACCCCAGCGTCTATGGAACAAATCCTCTAACGAATCGTAGTGCATGTGATCCTTAGACTTGAGATCATCGAAGCGCCTTATGCACCGATTGGTGTAGTTTGACACTAGCCTAACGTAGTTCTATTCAAAGTTGTCAATACGGTGGTGATTGGTTGTATCGAGGAGTGTATCAAGACTATGGTGGATAGACAGAGGATTCATCACTCCCGGGTATGGGAGAAGTTATCCTACGGCGTAATTTAGTAAATGGCAATGACACTAAAACTATGGCCATAGTGGGATTGAGTTGTTGCTTTATCCAGTTTATAATACAAGTCATTGGTCCAGTAACTGAATACATAATATCAAGAGTAACCGAGGTTGACATTATTGGTCTCGTCGAGATAACGGATGATGAAAGGATTGGATTGCATGGTAACCATATCGTTGATAGGTAGCTGCTTCGCTGAATCTGAATCTATTGGGTGGCCATGATGCCTTGCTAGGAGCCAATCTTGGTCTGTGTGTAGTGAGACGATTAATTGGTGTTAATCGCGATATTACACACTACCGATATGATGAGGAGCTTATGGGTCACACACATAGAAGATAATTTAAAAACCAGTTTATAAGAAGGGCATTTTCGTCTTTTTAGGCAAAAAGGGTATTTTGTTAATCTCACAGTGCAATTAAATTTGTTGAGGTCGTAGCCTTTATTTAATTTGATATTAAAATTAAATATGTGAGATTACGTTTAAATATGTGTTCGCATATATTTAAACAAATTATCATTATTGTTAAATGTTAATTTATTATATGTATTAATTGAATTTAATTGAGATAATGATAATTAACATTAAAACATCTAAATAGGGATGTTTGGATACAAGGGGTGTTTGGGTTGGAGCCCAAGACTATTCCATAATGGAATAGGGCAAAGTGTGCACTATATAAGTGCAACACTTTGTGAATTAAATTAACTAATTCATTCAAATCAATGAAATAAAATTCCAACCCCTTTCTTTTCGCTCCTACCCCAGTTTGCATTTTTGCTTAAAATCAAAGTTTGCTTGATTTCTTCTTGGTTCTTGAAGACTAAAGAGGATCTAGCAAATCCATCTTTAGTTCCTTGGGGTTATCTTCATGTAGACTATATTGGTTCGATCCTACTCTTGGGTCGGTAGCAAAATACGTTCAGAGACAAGTTGGAGGAGCCTCCAAACGTGCGTATGATTTCTTAAACTCTAAACTGAAATTCTGCAGATTCTAAAATTATGTATAAACTGTAAATTTGTGCCCTGATATTGGTTCTAAGGAATGATCTATGATGAAAATATTTTTTGTTTACTGCTGCCATTTATGATCGTTTCCTAACATTATATGTGAATCATGGAATCAAACTCCATAGGCTCACTTTTCAAACCACTCTCCACTAATGTAGAATTTCACATTACCTTGGATCACTAGGTCTTTGTAAAGGTTGTAATGTAAGGCTAGGGTATGAGTTCATGAAGGAACGAAAAGGGAAATTAGCAAAAATCAAATTGAGAGACTTAATTTTCATTCATTCTTATTACTATCATACAAAAACACTTCCCTTTTTCACTCAGCAACTTCCCAACCTTTATCGAGCTCTTTTTTTTTTTTCAACAGTAATATAAACCCACTTGCATAATTCCAATCTTCACAATGCTTTTCAATGCCCACTTTTCTTTTCTTTTCTTTTCTTTCTTTCTTTCTTTCTTTCCTTCTTTTTTTTTTTTTTTTGACAACAATAAAGGAAGAAAGTAGAAAACACACGCACAGCCCCACTGATCTTACAAGCACTCCACAACCCCTAACCAATTTCTTTGCATAAACCTGGGTTGTGGCAAAACTACACTTCATCACCAATACTCGTACTAAGCTTGAATAATGATTAAGTCTCTTAATGATAAAATGGGTAGGATTTTGTTTTTGGCTCATAATCAGGGTAGGGTCAAAATTAAGTTCAAATAAAGAAAAACAAGGCTAACTTGTGTTTAAAAAGGCTCAAAGGGTTAACTAGCGATGACAATAAAAAGGGTCGGCTTGAAAGGCTCAGTTGGTCAAAAATAGCCTAAATCATTTCCTAAGTGATGTGAACTCTAGGATTTCGCCTTGAGTGGTTGTCAAATGAGTTTTAGAGTTTGTTGAGATCGCAACAATGTTCATGGAAAATTCACACATAAAACGTCTCTAAGTAGGTAAACCGAACCACTTCCAATCCACAAATCACTAGGGTCTCAAACTAAATGTCATTAACATTTACAAAAATCCGTAATTAAAGGTAAAAATTAATGCCCTCTACTTGCTAAATGTTATTGAAATCACATTCCTATCATAGACATATAAATTAATCCAAAATAATAATAATAATAATAATAATAATAAAAAACTGCTCTCTAAATCCATATCCATAAAAATGAATTCTGCTCAAATTAAATTCCTACCCCCAACTGTAAAGTCGACATTGTCCTCAATGTTAAGAGTAAGAAAAAGGAAAGAAAATGTTACTGCATTCCTCAATGTGATAAAGCTGTCCAGTTCGTATGCGCCAAATTTGTTCTATAAAAAAAAAAACACACTAAATGGACCTTGTCGGCCATCATCGTTATGCAGAAAAAAAAATTAACGGATATAAAAAGCATCAACAAACCAGAAATAAAGATGAAATAACAGTTCACAAGGACTTAATGAACAAACAGTAACAAAATGTAAGTACATAAAAACAAAAAAATAAACTAAACTGACAATAACAAACAAAAACACAACTGAAAATTTAAGGGCTCCAGCAGTTGCACACTCCCTACTCCTCCATACTCTCCTCAAAATCATCATCAGGAGCATCGCCATCCTCCCCATCCGATAGGTACACAAAATCAATCCATTCACACTCTGGCGCTATTATTCCAGCATAAGCAAGTTGCAATCTTTGCATCTCATATGGCACCCTCATTTGCCCACTCATCCACGTCATTTAGGCTTCTTGGCGATTCTGTTACTTTCTTAACTTATCAATGTCTTCATTCAACTTCATCAATTGATCTTCTTGGGATAGCTTCTTCAATGAAGAGGCTTTGGTCTTAGATACTTCCACTCTACCCCACTAGTGAGATTGCATAAATTGCATTGTAAGACATACTCCTTGTGGGATTAAAACTTCTTCAGAATTCAAAGGCAGCTGAGCTTGCTTACGGAATTCAGTAATCAATTGAGGGAAGTAAAAACCAGTCTTGGTGCACTTTGTTGAATGGAGAATCTCATGAAAAATAATCTCACCCACATTCATCCTCATCTTGTGGTGGATAGCATACATCAAAATTGCCCTAGCTTTGCTAACAGTGCTCATGTGCATTGAGGGAATCAATCTAGAGCAAACAAAATATAACCACATGCGCAAAATTGAGTCCAAAAACTTACTTTCAAAACGGATGTGTTCCCCAGCCACAATAAACCATGTAGCTTTCCCTTCCGTTAGAAAATTAATCACTGCGTCATAATCCACCTCTTGCTTGCATGCGACATAGGCATCCTCATCTATCTCAACTTGCGACAGCCCATAAAACTCATTAATAGCGGCTGCAGTGAATACTGCTTCCTTACCTCTTACCATTGTCCTTCCGTCAACGCTATCAGAAACGTTGGCCTAAAACTCTTTTACTACAGAGGCAACAGTAGGAGCTAGAGGTTCTTTGCAAAATGTCTGCCACCCAAGAGCCTGAATTACATCAGTGATCCCCCTAACATCCTCTGTAAACACCAGCCCTCTTTCTTCAATAAATCCACTAGGTTTCTTTGTAAAATTTTCATATCTCTCTTTGGCAACCTGACTAACAAACCGGACATCATTAGAGACCTGCCCTTTTCCTTTTTCTCTCCTATCACCTCCTAGCTTTCTCTTGGGTGCCATCATAACAATTTCCCACTCAACCAATACAATCAATTAAACCTAATTGCAACACCCAATGTAAATCACCACAACCTCCCCGTTTCAATTACAAGTTCTCTTATTCAATCAAAGCAACCAATAAACATCAACAACACCCAATGTCAATCATAAAGCGCTTTAAGCACAACACAATGCTCCCACGAAATTGTAAACAAGTACTTCCAATCTTCAACAACCAAAATCACAATGCAAAATGGGTGAGAAACAGTTACTTGACTGATTTAGTGCAAATGTGCCTGGAATTGGTATGGAATAGCTCAAATTTGAAAACCCCCAATCTTTGAACCCTAACTTTGATTTTGTGAGAATCCCAAATTGCCTCCTTAATCTGTGAAATGTGAGTTGAAATTGAGTGTGTTTGTGAGCAATTGAGGAAAAAAATGAAGATAGGTTGAAGGAATTATGAATGGAAATGATGGTTAGAGATTTGTATAGAGAGGATGAGAAAATGGTGGGGAAGAGTCTGTAGAAAGATAAAGAGAAATGTGATGTGAGTGTGGGTTGAAGGAAAAAAAACTGATATAAACGCGATATCGCGTTGGATTTGTGAGCTCGTTGCGGCGATGTTATTTGTCGCCACGGTGAGCGTGCTTTTCGTCGTGGGTGTGCACGAGAGTAACGCTCGTTGCAGCGATGATATGTGTTGCTACAGCGAGCATGATGATTTTTCTGTTCATGCGCGAAAATGACGCTTGCTATAGCGATAGTTATGTATTATCGCGGCGAGCGTGATGGTGAAATGGCTGGGTGTCCCCTGAATGTGTTTTGCTAATGACTTGACAAGAATAACATGAAAACATCTGAATTAATGAAATAAGAATAACACAAAAAAATAATAAGAATACTAAAAAATAATAATAATAAAAAAAAAAACAAAATGTAATCAAAATCTTGGGTTGCCTCCCAAAGAGCGCTTATTTAAAGTCTTAAGCTTGACTCCTTTTTGTCATCAATGAGGATTTTGAAGAAAGATTGAAACCCTCTCGTCTTCACTCCCATTCTCAATACAAGGTTTCAATCTTTGGCCGTTGACTTTGAATGTTCCCTTCGTCAGGTGGTGAACCTCTATCGCCCCATGCGGAAACACGCAATGAATTATGAACGTGCCAGACTATCTTGAGCGCAATTTTCCCGGGAAAAGTCATAGTCTTGAGTTAAACAACAACACTTTGTCACCCTCCTTGAATTCCTTGTTCACGATATGTTTGTTGTGCCACTGCTTAGTCTTTTCTTTGTAGATTCAGGCATTCTCATATGCATTATTGCGGAACTCTTCCATCTAATTGAGTTGTAGTAATCGTTTTGCTCCTGCGGCTTGTAAATCGAAGTTCAGAACTTCACTGCCTAATATGACCTGTGTTCTAACTCAACTGGCAAGTGACAAGCTTTTCCATAAACCATCCTATAGGGCGACATTCCTATTGGTATTTTGAATGCCATCCTATATGCCCATAATGCATCATCAAGCTTGGTTGCCCAATCCTTTCGAGAGGTGCTTACTGTCTTTTCCAAGATTCGTTTCAACTCCCTATTGGACCCTTCTACTTGGCCACTGGTTTGAGGGTGATATGGGGTAGCAACACCATGTGTAACCCCATACTTGTTTAACAATGTTGCGAATTGACGATTGCAAAAGTGAGAACCACCATCACTGATAATGGCCCTTGGCATGCCAAACCTTGAGAAGATATTCTTCTTTACGAACTTGACAACAACATGAGCATCGTTTGTTGGCAACACTGCAGCTTCCACCCACTTCAAAACATAATCTATAGCAACCAAAATAAAATGGTTAGAAAACGAGGAAGGAAAAGGTCCCATAATATCTTATTTAAAGGCGTGGCATTTCTCCTAGATATGTTCCCAACCCGTTGACACTCATCACAACTCATAACAAAACTAAAAACATCTTTAAAAAGAGAAGGCCAGAAAAATCTTGATTGAAGAACTTTAGCGGCGGTCTTTGTCGAACCAAAATGACCACCAACTTCCATTGAATGACAATGATGAAGAATATTCGTCATCTCTTCCTTTGGCACACATCTTCTTATCATTTGATCGGCGCAATGCTTGTACAAAAATGGATCCTCCCAAAAGTAGTACTTTAAATCTGCAAAAAAATTCTTTCGTCTTTGGGAGTTCATTCCAGGTGGCATAACTTTCCGCAACAAATAGTTAGCAATATCTGTAAACCACGGCTCTTCTTGAATAGCAAACAATTGCTCATCTGGGAAGTATTCGTTGATTGCCTTTTCTTCCTCTCGAACTTCTTCATTGGACTCTAATCGGGATAAATGATCAACTACTTGATTTTTCGTTCCTTTCTTGCCCTTAGTTTCCAAGTCAAATTCCTGTAAGAGCAATACCCATCGCAATAATCTTGGCTTGGAATCCCATTTTGCTAGGAGGTACTTCAATGCAGCATGGTCAGTGTACGTAATAACCTTGGTATCTAGCAAATAAGAACGAAATTTATCAATAGAGAATACTACTGCTAAAAATTCTTTTTCAGTAGTGGCATAATTTAACTGTGGTCCCGTTAAAGTCTTCTTGGCATAATAAATCACATGCAAAACCTTACCTTTTCACTGTCCTAAAACAGCCCCTAAAGCGTAATCAATTGCATCACACATGAGTTCAAAAGGTAGTTCCCAATCGGGCGCAACAATAATAGGAGCAGAGATTAATTTTGCTTTTAAACACTTAAATGCATCTAAACACTCTTGACTAAAATTAAAAGGAACATCCTTAGCTAATTGTAACATCTACTGAAAACTAGTACAATGCATGCATAATAACAATAGAAAATTGGGCCCAAAGTTTTTCTTTTCATTACAACTCATGTGTCTTTTATACATAAAGAGTACTGTTTACAAAATGTATTTTAAAAGACAAAATAGGGGAACGGTGTAGCTATTGCTCCTCGCTTGCCGACGCCCCTCCAACCGTATCAACACCTAGAACCTGCATCCACAAAGGAAAATAACGGGGTGAGCACAAATAATGCTCAGTAAGTAAAACCCTCTAACTGTCTGTCCCCGTGTGTGTCTCTTAATTCTTTCCTTTTCTAATTCTGTTTCTATTTCTGTTTCTACTAAATACCATAACCTCATCTTACCGGAGGTACGGCCGGATGGCGTTCACACAGCACCATCTCACTCTCCATGGCTATCGGGTGGAATTCACATAGTACCAACCCGTTCTTAGTGACTACCGAGTGAGGATCACAAAGCACCAACTCGGTTCTTCCTAACTATCGGGTGGAGATCACCTAGCACCTACCCGTTCCTCATGAATTTTGGGTAATGATCACCAAGCATTTACCCGTCTCTAGTCACTATCGGGTGATGATCACAAAGCATCAACCCGCTTCTACTAGCCGTTGGATGATGATCACAAAGCATCAACCTACATATCTCTTAACTAATCGGGTAGTGGTCACAAAGCATCTACCCATTCCTATTACTCATTGGGTGACGATCACTAAGCATCGACCCATCTCTCCAAGGCTATTCGGATGATGATCACAAAGCATCAATCCGATTCCCATAACGGTCGGGTGATGATCACAAAGCATCATCCCAACTATACTACTCTTCTAACTCATTCTATTGTAGCATTTTTCAATGCTCTCTACCCTTAGAGTAATTTTACCCACTAAGCTCTCTACTCATAGGGTATTTCTATACACAAAGTTTCCTACTCTTTCTTAGGTCACTTGTCAATGCATATAACAATGCACATGGATGATTCATCTCTACTAATGCACTTGTGAAATGCCAACATGCAATGTTGCAAGAATTAAGGTTCATTACTCACACTCAATTCTCTATTAGGCATTTCATCAAACAACTCATGTGCACTATAAAACTCTATCATAGCCATGAATCTAAAACTTTTCCTAACCATCCAAAATGGGGAAAAACCCCTTCACAAAGTCATAATAACCTGTCAAATAACACACTTCCAAAAAGGGTTCCATAACACCCCTTCAAATCCATCTCAACTACCTTGCCAATCCAACAACCCATTTCTCATATTTGCAAGGTATTAACATTCACAAAGCATAGAAATCTCCATTTAATACTCCATACATGGCATATTACATGCACATCACATACATACATCATTTCTATCAAAACCCTAATCAAGAAATTTCATAAATCTCAACTTGGGTTGGGTTTTACTTACCTTGTTATGGAGAGACTTCACAAATTCTTCCTTTCACTTGTTTAGCTTGACTTTCCCTCTAATCTTAACCAAAAGAATGAAAACCCTCAAACTTCAATATGGGTTAAAACTCCCAAATCACACAACTTAAGTAGAGATTCTTACCTTAGGAAGCCTTAGGTTGCTTTTCTACCCCAAATCACTTCAAAAACCCCTTGGAATTCCTTGATCAAAAGAAAAGAGAAGTTGAGAGGAGTAAAGATGGAGAGTTGCGTTTGAGAAGAAGAAATGAGGGGTTTGTTAATTCTAATTCCTTTTAATGAAATATAAACACAATCATTCCCATTTTGCCCTTACTCTTCTTTGGGAATTCCATCTATATCCTTTGATTCATTACAAACTCACCCCCATATCAACACATTCTCCATGAAAAATCCTTACAATTAACTCCCCACTTTTCCTGCTAATTAGGGGTAGAATGGTCAAATTGCCCTTAGGGAAGAAAATATCTAAAACTTAACAAACATTTTGGTCGGCCTGTCGCCGCGGCGAGGAAGCTTCTGTCGCCGCGGCGAAACTGTCCAGCAGCTCCCCCGTGGCTTCAACACCTCTTCGCCGCGGCGAAGATTCTTCTTCGCCCCGGCGAAGACTGAAACACTAAACTTCTTCTATTTTCAACCAATTTCAGGGCAAACGTTCAACACAACACTAAATCAAACAATATTACCAAAAACCAACAGAGCGAAAGAGGAAACAATAACTACGTACCTCATGTGGGGCGTTACACTAATAAATCATAGAGAGGTTTAGAGATTTTAGAGAAACCCTATATGAATCTCCTATAAAAACCCGCATGCCTAAAGAAACCTCTAACAGCCTTCACTGAATTGGGAGGTGGTAATTTCTCAATGACTTTAATCTTCGCTCAATCCACCTCAATTCCATTCGTGGATATCCGATGACCTAACACAATCCCATCTCGTACCATGAAATGGCATTTTTTCCAATTTAACACCAGGTTAGTGTCAACACATCTCTGCAAAACATTAGATAGGTTAGTCAAACAATCATCAAAAGAATCACCAAAAATAGAAAAATCTTCAATAAAAACTTCACTGGACTTCTCAACCATATCAGAGAATATGGAGATCATGCAACGTTGAAAACTTGCAGGAGCATTGCACAAGCCAAAAGGCATTCTTTGATAGGCGAATGTTCCATATGGGCATGTGAAAGTCGTTTTCTCTTGATCTTCTAGCGCTATAACAATTTGATTGTAGCTTGAATATCCGTCTAGGAAACAATAGAACTCATGGCTAGCTAACCTCTCGAACATTTGATCGATGAATGGCAATGGAAAACGGTCCTTACGAGTCGTGGAATTCAGTTTGCGATAGTCGATACGTACTCTCCATCCCGTGACTGTTCGTGTTGGAATTAGCTCGTTGTTATCGTTACGGACCACTGTCATTCCTCCCTTCTTTGGCACCACTTGGACTGGACTTACCCATGCACTATCCAAAATTGGATATATAATTCCTGCATCTAAGAGCTTCAATACCTCCTTCTTGACCACTTCTTACATTGATGGATTCAATCTTCTTTGTGGTTGGATGGTAGGCTTATAGCTTTCCTCCATTAGGATCTTGTGTGTGCAAATTGAAGGACTGATACCTTTTATATTCGCAATTGTCCATCCAATATCTTTCTTGTATTTCCTCAATATGCGCAGCAACTTTTCCGCCGTTACAACATTCAAAGAAGCATTAATAATGACTAGAAAAAAATTAGCTTCTTCTAAAAATGCATACCTTAAATGAGATGGTAGTTGCTTGAGCTCAAGTGTAGGTGGCTTCGTGATTAGTGAAGTGGACTGAGACACCACGGCTCCAATTTCTCTGATCAATTTAACTTCAGGACGAACCAATGGTGGTAGAGCATTTAAGTACCTTAAACACTCTCTTATCTCATCACTATCAACTTCATCCTCATGATCTCTATAATTCATCAAACAATTCTCTAAGGGGGAAATGGGGTAGCTTTCTTTAAAATTTAGCTCCACTATGGTGTCGAGAACATTAATCTTAAAACATGTGTCTAATTCAAATGGACGCTTCATAGATTCAAAAACATCAAATTCTAATTGCTCATCTTCTACCCTTAAGATTAATTTCCCTTGGTGGACATCTATCAATGTTCTACCCGCGGCTAGAAAAGGTCATCCTAAAATTAAAGTATTTCTCTATCTTCCTCCATGTCTAACACTATGAAATCTACTAGGAAAATCAGTTTTTCTACCTTAATCAAGACGTCTTCTACCACCCCCTAGGATATGTTATTGATCGATCAGCTAATTGGAGAGACACAGTGGTTGGCTTCACTTCTCCTAATCCAAGTTTCCTGTAAATGGAAAATGACATTAAATTTATACTTGCCCCTAAATCATATAAAACTTTATCAAAATAACAATTACCAATAATACAAGGGATAGTAAAACTCCATGGATCTCGTAGTTTAGGTGGTAGATTCTTTTGAATCAACGCGCTGCATTCCTCCGTTAACATAACTTTCTCGTGTTCCTCGAATTTTCTCTTGTGCATAAGGATCTCCTTCAAAAACTTCGCATATTTCGGCATCTGTTCTAGCATATCAACAAAAGGGATATTAATATGTAAACTTTGAAACATGTCAATAAACTGACCGAATTGCTTATCAAGCTTTTGATTCTTCAATCGTTGTGGATATGGAAGGTTTGCATGGCTCGAAGAAAGTTTTTGCTCAGATTCACGCTCGCCGCAGCCACCAGATTCATTGCCGCTGTGATGAGTTGAAAATTCTAACGATTTGGGACCAGATTCACGCTCGCCATGGCCACCAATATCATCGTCGCAGTGATCGTCCTTCATGCTGATGAGCTTCTCCAAATTCTCACGATCGCTGTGGAGATAAATTTCCTCGCCATGGCGATCGTTCTTCTACTCTTCCTTCAAATCTTTCTCTTGTTCTTGCTTTTGTTTTTTACCCTCTGAATTCTCCAAAATTTGTCCACTCAAGGTGATTGCATGCGCTTGTTCCTTGGGATTCTTCTCTGTATCGCTTGGCAAAACTCCTTGAACTCTTCCCTGTAATATGTTATGAATTTGCCCAATTTGAGTCTCAAGGTTCCTAATAGAGGTTGATTGATTTTGGGCAAGGATATTAGTCTTCTCAAACCTCTTGCTTGTCTCTTCAATGAACTTGGTAAGCATATTCTCCAAGTTAGATTTTGGCTCTTGAGTTTGAAAAATAGGAGGTTGTTTTTGCTCATTGTTGTTGCTCTATGAAAAGTTTGGGTGTTTCCTCCATGCTGGATTGTATGTGTTGGAATTTGGATTCCCTTGCCCCCTTTGGAAATTTTTGACGTAATTAGCATGTTTAGGCTAAGCAAATGGATTCCCTTATTGACAATCCTTGGATGAATGATTTCCTGCACAAAGTTCACATGTTAGAGAAGAGGATTCAATTGCATTTATTTTTAATACATTACCTAATTACTTTTGGATGTTTGAAAGTTAAGCAGCCAATGCGGTGTAACTGTCAACTTTGTGCACTCCCGCTGATTTCCTTATTGAAGTTCTCTCCGAAGTCCTCATATAGTTATTGTTCGTGATCACCTCAATCAGATTGTATGCTTCCTCTGGTGTTTTATTGTTCAAGGCTCCCCCACTTGCAGCATCAATCATGGCTTGAATTGTTGGCAACAACCCTTGGTAGAACGTTTGCACTTGTGACTAGATTGGTAAACTATGGTGAGGGCACCTTCATAAGAGATCCTTATACCTTTCCCATGCTTCATACAATAACTCCAAATCTTGTTGGTAGAAGTTGGTAATCTCACTCCTCAGCTTGGCAGACTTGGTAGGTGGAAAATATTTAGTGAGGAATGTTTGAGCTAACTCACTCCATGTCGTGATACTCCTAGGTGGCAGAGAAATCAACCAAGCCTTAGCTTTATCCCAAAGAGAAAATGGGAAAAGCCTCAACCTAATTGCGTCATCGGATACCCCATTATGCCTGAATGTGTCGCATAACTCCAGAAAGTTGGCGATATGCAAGTTGGGATCATCATTAGGTAACCCAGTGAATTGAACCGACTGCTGAATCATTTGAATAATTGTTGGCTTGATCTCAAAATTATTCGCTTGAACTGGTGGTCTCCTAATGCTAGAATAGCACCTATCAACGGTAGGACTAGAGTAATCCTTCAATGCTCTTCGAACCACTACTGCTCCACCCATTGCATTTCCTCCTATGGTATCCTCATTCTCATTCTCTTGATTTTCCACATTGGGATTTACAATTCTTGTGTTAGCCATTGATTTTTCAAAGTTAGCTTGCCTCTTTTCTTTCCTCAATTGTTTAGCCATTCTTTCGATCTCAAAATCTAGTGGATTAAGATCACCACCACCTCTTGAACGTAAACTCTCCAGATTCTAGCTAAAAGAAACAAACAAAACAAAAATAAAAATTAATTTCTAAGCAAAAATAAAACACATCAAAGCAGCAACTAAAAATTTCATATTGATATTGGTAAAACAAAATAGTTCCCCGGCAATGACGCCGAAAACTTGACAGGCTACTTGCAAGTGTACGAAATCGCGCAAGTAATAAAACTCGAGTAAACGAGTGTCGAATCCCAAGAGAACTACCTACCAAGTACCAAACTAGTCTATTTTGTTACTATTTGATGAAACAAAATTTTAAGAATGAATTCAATGAAAAAGACAACAAACTAAAAACTACACAAAAGCAGAATTTATTAATACTTTGGTAAACAGATCAATATGACTAAACTTAGGGCATAGATTTCACGCCAATTTAATCCTATGCATTAACAATTATTGCTAATCTAATTAAGCTTATTCTAAAGGCCAAACTCCCTGATATTTCACCAACTTTCTCTCAAACAATTAGTAAATTAACCCTTAAGCAATAACCCAAAATATCTCTAAGTTGGATTTAGGAGCTAAGAGATCATTACGTTCTATGGAATTTACCAAAGCCTCATAAATCGCGGTAACCTATCTCTAGCATTCGTTCAATCTATGGTTTTATTACCTTAGACAAATCAGGTTTCATCTCTCGATCTCAACCCAACCCATGATATCATTCAACCCTCGGATCCTTAAGAATTGAACGCATTACACACAATAATAAAACTTAGAATTAATGCTCAATAAGAATTAACAACAATAAAGTCAACACATATTCATAAATTGGGCTACATCTTTAGCCCTAGAAAAGGGATTTAGTTCATAATTGCAGTAATAAAAACAACCATTGTATTCAATAACATGAGTTCAAGAAAGAAAAATAGAAAAACTTCTCTAATTGGCAAACGAGAACTGCAAGAATTCCGATCTTCAAAATAGTAGCCGTCCTTTCTCCTTCTCTGATCCTCTAAAACTACTTAAACACCTTTATAGTGCTAGGGTTTGGAGGTTAGTTAGGAAATAATTAAATGATTAACCCATTCAGATTCGAACTAGGAGAATGCAATAACCCAAATAGGCCCGTGACCCATCGCTACGGCGATAAGAACGGTCGCTGCGGTGATAGTTATGTTTGTCCAATGAGTCCATGATCTCCAGAATTTGGTAAAGTCATCAACACAAACTTTTTAGCTCTCTGAATAATCGTTCCAACGCCATAAGAATTGTCAAATTCAGATTTCTACAGCTCAAGTTATGATCGAAACATCGAAGCATGCTCATCTTGAAGGATTTCCAGATTTTACGTTGTATCTTCGACGCGTCACAACTTTCTCGTTTCAACTCCGATTTTTGCTCCGTTTGTTCCTACGTGTCATGAATTCTATCGACATCATTCTTTTTCCTTCAAATATCAGTTTGAACCTGAAAATACTCAAAATACACCCGTGATCCCGTAAAAGGTATTTATGAAAGAATTAATTCAAATTCCACAATTTAAACATATTTTTCCATAAATAATCCAATTAAATCACTAAAAAAATATATACTTTCAAGCTCTTATCACCGAGCCTAACGTTACAAGCTTATAAAGACCTTTTGATCCTTAGCGATGTCTAGCCAACATTAGTGGAGAGTGGTTTGATACTTAGGCTTATGGAGTCTACCACCATTTGATAAACTTTACATTTCTTCATAACATAATCTGAGAAGTCGAAAGGTGGATTGAAGTGGGGATTACCTACTTAGGGGATCGATAGAGAAAGATAGTCAATTCAATTTATGACTTTTTGGAGTGCTAAGCATTTTCTTGTAATAATGTATCAACAATTTTTTAGACTTGCATTTGAAATCAATTCTAGGCATTTTGTGTTTAATTTTAATTTTCCTTTGCTATTTCAATTTTATGTTGTTTTTCTTTTGTTTCACTTTGTTTCTAATGCTCAAGGACGAGCATACCTTAAGTTTGGGAGTAATTGATAACCCTAGGATTATACTATTTTCTATAAGATTTTTGTAGGATTTCGAATACTTCTTACGAGTTTTGTGCCTGAATTGTTACTTAATTCTACATATTTTATGTTTCAGGCCAAAACATGAAATTAGAGCAAAACAAAGCAAAAATGAGTTTCTGGACCCAAAATCAAGCGAAATTCAGATGATTGGGAAATTCTGATGTTGATTGGAAGCACCCTCGGAGTTTGTTCCTATTGGAGATCAAGAAGATCGAAGATTCAAGTGAAGAAGCAAGCGGAGGGTAGTTTCATAAATTCAGTAAAGAAGATTAGAAGTTTGTCGCAGCAAGGTTTTCTCTTTGCCGCAGCAAGCTAGCCTCAGGAATCACGGGTCAATTAAACTCAAGTCGATGCCACGGCAAGATTTTTTCTTCACCGCAACGAAAACTGTAATTTTAAGTTTTTTTTAAAACGCTGCATTTTTCTTTTATAGTATTGGGTCCTAAGGTTTTTAGCTACTATTTAAGAAAAAATTATCTCATTTTGAGAAGGAGGTTGACATTTTAGGAAATAGGGAGAGGAGAAGAAGATTGGAAGAGTTTGGGTCTCCAAATTGGAGAAGTGTTCCTTTCCCTTTCTTCTTTCATGATGTTGAACTTTGGTTTTGTTATGTATTAGATGTTTATTTCCATTTTGAACATGAACTAACTCATTTTTGGGTTAGGGTTTTGATGGATCTTTTTTTACAATGATTTAATCTATAATATCTTGTTGTTTTTCGGTTCTATTGCTTGGATTAAGTGTTTATCTTTGTCCTTAACGCATTTGATTGTTAGGTCATTGAATCAAATGAATGTTGAGCATGATGAGACTGAGAAGTGATTCATGTTTAGCTTCTTGAGATAAACACCATAGATTAAGCGAAAACTAGAGATAGACAAACATGATCTATGAAATCTTTATAGGATTATGCATGCTTAAGAAACTTTGAACTAGTGAATTTCAATTTGTTGGGTGTAGAAGTTTAATAGGGATAAGTAGTGAATTATAGCCTGAGAATGTATATTTTACAACCTAGGGAGTCTGATTTGTAATCCATGCATGTGAACTTGAAGATAATAGGATTATTAGCTTGAATTGGAGTAACTTGCTGAATTCGAAACGCTAACCTCTCTTCTTGAATTGAATTTCGCTGTTGAATTGTTTTTATTGTGTTAAATTTAGTTGTCTCTTTTGTTTTGTTCTAGATTAGTTTTTAGTAGCTCTTGTAAATCCAAAATTTTGTGTTCTTCAATTAGTTATAAAATTAGGAAAATCGGTACTTAGCACTCAATCCTCATGGGAAAAATACTCTAGTCATCATTTTATTACTTTTTGCAACTAGTGCACTTGCTACATATGCATGTTTATGAAATCACGCACCAGGTGTCATGTGCTTCGAGTTGGGAGTGAGTCGAGTGACAGAGATGAGAGATCAAAGCAATGGCGGTTGGAATAGGGACTAGGGAGTGACAAAGATGACTGATGACAGAGTGCCAATTGTCTCCGGCGTGCATCTAGTGCATGGTGCGATGGTAATATCGGGGTGTGAGTTATGTTATGTGGCGACTCTTTGAGTGAGACGTGAGACTTGAGTTTTTGATTTTTTTTTTTTTCTTTTTCTTTTTGAAACCTTATAACTATTTTTAATTTCACCTTTTTTTTTTCAAAATATATATATATTTTTTTTTTGCAAAATACAAGTACCCACAGATGTACCCAGCCCAACCGTTTTGAAAATGGGTAGGGTTGGGTACGGATCAAATGTAAATGGGCTGTAAAACCCCTACCTGTACCTGTTTTCAAAACAGGTACCCACCAGTATTGACCCGTTTTTCCAGGTCTACTTATAGCATAGTCAAATGCATCACACATAATTTTAAAGGCCAATGACCAATTAGGTGCCATGATAATAGCTGCTGAAGTTAATTTCTCTTTCAAGGTATTAAAAGCAATCAAGCAATCATCATCAAACAAGAAAGAAACTTCTTTAGATAACAAGTTACATAATGGGAGACTTATTTTAGAAAAATCTTTAATGAATCACCTATAAAAACTTGCATGTCCTAAGAAGCTCCTAACACCCTTTACCGAAGTTGGGGGTGGCAATTTAGCAATCAACTCAATTTTTGCTTTATCAACTTCAATGCCTTTACTAGAAATCACATGTCCTAATACAATGCCATGTTGAACCATAAAATGACTCTTTTCCCAAATAAGTGTTAAATTAAATTCAATGCATCTTTCAAGTACAAGAGTCGATTTATGCAAGCAATCATCAAATGAGGTTTTAAAGACTAAAAAATCATCCATAAAGACCTCGATAAATTTTTCCACCATATCTGAAAATATTGACAGCATGCATCTTTGAATGTGCCGGCGGCATTGCATAGACCGAATGGCATCCTTTTAAAGGAAAACGTCCCAAATGGGCGAGTGAACGTTGTCTTCCCTTGATCTTCCAGCACAATAGAAACTTGGTAATAACCTGAAATACCATGAGGAAAATAGGAAAATTCATGTCCTACTAATCTTTCAAACATCTGATCAATGAAAGGAAGTGAAAAATGGTCATTTTTAGTGTCAACGTTTAGTTTCCTATAGTCAATGCACATTCTCCACCCTAGTAGGCACTAACTCATTATTCTCATTTTTCACCAAAGTAATGCCTGATTTTTTAGGTACTACATGAACGGGACTAACTCACTTACTGTCAGAGATAAGATAAATTACTCATACGTCTAAAAGTCTTAAAATTTCCTTTTTCACTACCTCTTGCATGTTAGGGTTTAGTCTCATTTGGGCATCTCTAATAGGTTTGGCATCATCCTCTAAAATTATCTTATGCATGCACATCACAGGAATAATACCCCTAATATCACTTATGCTCCAACCTATAGCTTTCCTAAGTCTACTAAGCTCCCTTACTAGTCACTCTTCTTGGGTTTTGGTCAAGTTTGCTAAAATTATGATAGGATATGTATCTCCCTCTCCCAAAAATACATATTTAAGGTGCTTAGGTAACTCTTTAAGATCTAGCTTAGGTGTATTAGGCTTGTCCTTATGTGGGGATGTTGGTAACTCTAAAGGTTTACTAGACTTTTCTTGTGGTAAAACAAGAATTGCTCTATCTAGTATCTCGTGGAATCCCTTAGTTTCCTCATCAAGTGCTCCCTCTATCCTATCAAGTATTAGTGCAGCTTCAAGCTTATCTTTTATCTTCTCCTACAAATAAGTGTCATAAACAAGTGAGTCCACACAATCAATAAAAGAACACTCATCATAAGCAGAAGTATAAGGAATAGGTAGAGAACCAAACACTTTAAATTCAATAGTCTCTCGCCAGACTGTCATGGTTAACTTCCCTTTATGGACATCGATAATTGTCTTGGTTGTTGCCATGAATTGTCTACCAAGAAAAATTGTATGCTCCTTGTTCTTCGAAGGTATTTCTTCCATCTCCAAAACCACAAAGTTGATGGGAACAATCAGCTTGTCAACTTGCACCAACAAATCCTTAACTATCCCCTTCGGATATTTGACCGATCTATTCGCAAGTTGAAGGGTCATAGTTGTTGAATTAAGCTCCCTCAAACCTAGTTGCAAGTATATTGATGGTGATGTTTATGTTGAAACTTTCAGGATCTTTCAATTTAGGAGGCAAGTTTTGTTGGAGCACCGCACAAGCAACTTTTGAAACCATGACTTTCTCCTTCTTCTCATATCTCCTCTTTTTGGTATTGAGTTACTTGAAAAACTTTGCATAGGAAGGCATATTCCTGATAACATCCAAAAGAGACAAGTTAATGTTAACTTTAGAAAGCATATAAAAAATTTCAGAAAATTGTTTATCCTGTTTATTGTACTTTAGTCGATTTGGATAAGGAATTGGAGGTCTATAAGGCTCCGTTACCATATGGAGTGTTGGTGAGGAGAAATCCTTTGTTCCTTCATCCTTGTTGATTGGCTTGGATGATTGAACATCCTTTGCTTGCACTTCCTTAGGTTTTTCTTGTCTATCACGCTTCTCATCCCAATTTTCTTCATCATATGGTAAGTCATTATAATTTTTATTATCAAAATCTTTATTTAAAATCTTACCACTTCGAAGGACTGCAATAGCCTTCGCTTGCTCGGGTTGACTAGGCAACTTCGCTTGTTGATGTCCTTGCAGTTGACTCACAAGTTACCCCAACTTGCACATCTACCCTCTTCATAGATGTTCTAGAAAATCCAACCTTTGATTATTTCTCTCTTGATTTTCTCTATTAACTTGAATAAAGGCATTCAAGCTTTCTTCCAAGGTTGGATTTCTAAGTTGGTTAGTGTTAGAGTAGGTGCCCTAGAGCCAATCAATTATTATAGAATTAACTCTTTGTAACAATGTTTACTAATCAATAAAAAGAATTTTCTACTATATCATGTAAATGATAGTTGTATGTATTGATATATGTCCTTAGGATGGTAGAACCGAGACGAGGGTACCGAGTGTTTCAAATCTTGATAGTGAGAACTCTATGATCACATATGGTGGCCATTCTAGAAATGTTCGTAGCCCTAGTATTATTTTGACCAAGGACACAGATAATGCGGTAAGACTATCATAGTGTTGAACGACCCTGTCGAAAGATAGTGACTGATCTCACTTGTCAAGGTTGTTTGCTAACAACCTAGTGCAACATATGAGTGCTTGCTGTAGGCAAGTTTACTAGACTGACCCACTAGACGATTTCATACAGATGGTAACCCCAGTGTCTATGGAACAAATCCTCTAACGAATGGTAATGCATGTGATCCTTAGGCTTGAGATCACCAGAGCACCTTATACACCGATTGGTGTAGTTTGACACTAGCCTAACGTAGTTCTATTTAGAACTATCAATATGGCAGTGATTGACTACATCGAGGAGTGTATCAAGACTATGGTGGATCGATAGAGGATTCATCACTCCTAGGTACGGAGAAGTTATCTCACGATGCGATTCAGTATATGGCAATGACACTAAAGTTGTGGCCACAGTGGGATTGAGTTGTTGTCCAATCTGTTTTATTATTTCGGTCATTGGTCTAGTAACTGAATACAAAGGTATCAAGGATATCTGAGGTTACCACTATTTTTATACCTCAGTTTCGATGAGATAATATATGATGAAAGGATTTGATTGCACGGTAAACATATCGTTGATAAATAGCTATTTCGCTGAATCCGAATCTATCGAGTGGCCATGATGTCTTGCTAGGGACCAATCTTGGTCTGTGTATAGTGGGATGATTGATTGGTGTCAATCACGATACTACTCACTGCCGATATGATGAGGAGCCTACGGGCCACACACTTAAGAGACAGTTTAAGGATGGTAAATTTTGGAAGGGCATATTCGTCTCTTAGACGAATGGACATATTGGTAATTTTGCTATGTAATTAAATTTACTGTGTAATTAAATTTACTGAGGTTGTAGCCTGTGTCCAATTTTATTATTGGAGTAATTTAGCAAAATTACAAATTTAATTATTGAAGTTAATATCAATATTTAACTAAATAATTAAATAGGGACTAATATGCAATTCTACCTAAGTTTGGCTTGTTGCTAAACTATGAGGGTGGAATGAAAATTTGCCTCATTATATAAATGAAGCAAAATTAGGTATTATTCACCTAAGTCTCATTTGAGCCGTGGAGAGTTTTTGTGAAGAGAAAAATTTCTCTTCTTTTCTCTACACTCTTTCTATGAAGTTTCTTGATCCCTTAAAGCCAAGAATTGATTCTAGCAAAATGAATTCATGGTCTTTGATGTACTATCTTCATGTGAACGATGTGAGTTTGATTCTATTCTCGAAGCAGTATCGAAATCGTGTTCAGAGATATTGATGGAGCCTCCAAACGCTGGAATAATCTAATCGTTGCATGGATCTTTATTATTTCAATTTAAACATGTAATATATATATCAGACCCTGATCTTGGTGAAATCAGAGTAATCGATAGGCAAAATTTTTATTTTCCGCTGCCTCTGCTCATCGATTTGCTAACAGTTAGGTGGTATGGCTTGGTTTGGAAATTGACTAGGCCTTGGGTTTTGGGTAAAGGCGGGATTATTATTAGTCTTCCAGGAGAAATTAGGATGATTTCTCCACCCAGGATTGTAAGTGTTTGAATAAGGATCGTTCCTAGGCTTAGGTTGGTAAGACTCCATCAAATTGGCTTGTTCTTATTCATTCCCTACATAAGAGTCATAAGACAAAGAACAAGTGTTAGCACCATGCCCGGAAACACCACAAACACCACATGCCTCATTATTTGTTGTAATTTTGGTAGTTAGAAGTTTGACTTGCTTAGTCAATTCAGCAAGTTGCATAGCCATCTCACTGTTGGAGCTTAATTCGTGTACTCCAAATCTTCTTCCTCTCACACTCTTTTGTTGGGAATTAGCACCCAACATCTCGTATAGCAAAAATGTTTCTGTAGCAGTTTTCTCACCCATTGCTCCACTAGCAATGTTGTCCACCGTATATTGACATTGTTGTTTCAATCCATCATAGAAAAACTGATTTTGTAATTGAAGCAGGTAATATGGTGAGGACATTAGATGAGAAGCAATTTAAATATGTCCCATGCCTCATGAAAAGGCTCTCCTTCCATTTGAGAAAATGTCATAATCTTGGTCCTCAAGTCAGCTGTCTTTTGATGAGAGTAAAATTTGCCCATGAATTATTGTAAACCGCCTCCCATGTAGTCAATGAACTAGGTTGAAGAGTCATTAACCAAGCTTTAGCTTTATCCTTCAAGGTTTAGGGAAAACATCTCATCCTCAATTGATCCTAATTGAGTCCTTGCAATGGAAAAGTTTTCACGGTAGCATAAAAATTTCTTATGAACGTCAAAGCATCTTCATTAGGAACTCCGTAGAAGGAAGGCAACATACTATAATGGATATTTTCAACTCATAATTCCTGGCTACCTCCCCCAATGGTATGCAAGATGTGGCAGTCCCAATGATTGGCCTTGCATATTCTTTCATTATCCTTTGGTTCACTGCTGGCTCCATACTTTCCGTTTCTTCAAAGTTTTCCTTTCGTCCTTGGAATGTAATGACTCTTCTTTAAAGATGTCCTCAAGATGCAGCTGATGTTCTTCAACTAACTTCTACAAGTTCTTCTTTATCCTATGAATATTATCAATTGGTGGTGCAAGGTTTCCTCCCAAGGATCTTCGACCATGCATATACCTAAAACAAAAACAAAGAACATAATTCAAACAAAACAAAGAAAACAAATATAGAATTTAAACGCCAATTCCTCGGCAACAGTGCCAAAAACTTGATGTGCAAATTAAATACTCGTAAGCACACAAATCACTAATAGCTAACAATAAGTATACTCCCAAGGTTGATCTCTCGCAGAATTGTAGTGGTCTAAATTCTTAATTTATTTTCTTTAACAACTAAACTAAACAGTTAATTAAATCCTAAACACTCTAACTAAAAAATTGATGAGACTAATCTAAAATAAGACTCTGAATTAATTAAAAATAACAAATGCAATCTGTTGAATGTGAATTAAATCAATGAGAGTGATAGTGAGGATTTAGCTAACTTCTCAATCATGTATTCGAATATTTGGCAAATAAAACAATTAAATCCTAAGTTCAGATTGTTGATTTTTCCACTAAGCCATAAAGAATTCCAGTGATCGTGTTTATTCTTCGTTTATAATTAACTAATTAACTTCTATGATCAAGTTGTTAACTAATTAATCGTATTCTGCACAAGGAAATCACACAACCATCCAAATCAAAACAATGATCATGTATTCAATTTGAACTCTTGTTTAATAGAGCTTAATGAAGGTGAGATGATCAATAGAACCCTAATTCTCAATTTTAATTATAAAAAGTAGTCAGTCAATCAACATATTATAATTAAGATCATGAAGAACAATTAAACAAGAAACAATCTAAAACTTTCATAAAAAATGATCACCAAATAGCCAATACAATCATGGTAGTCAAGTTAAGCTCCCATAATTTATTTAGTTGCTCATAATCAAACTCAAACCAATGAATTCAATGAATGAAAAACTAATCATATTGCCAAATAAGATGTAACTGAAAATAAATCACCCAGGAATTGTAGATTGATCCTCTTCCTTCTCTCTCTTGTTGAAAACTCACAATTTTCTCACACTAAAGACACTTTCAAAAACGTAAAAGAGCATCCAAAACTCCACACAATTCTGGTCTATTATGTTAAAAGTATGTATTTATAGCCTAGGGTTTCTAAGGGCATGATTGGGAATAAAACAAAATGATAAATCAGGTAAAACTAATAAAAATTTGTGCACTTAAGGGTCATGGACGCTCGCTGTAGTGATCACCAATTGGCTTCACGTTTGAGTTCCAACGTGCCTGATATATTCAGAATTATACAAAGTTATCAACATAATAATTGTAGCTCTTTGAATCAGCTTTCCAACGTCATAAGAATCATCCAATTCTGAGGTCCACAACTCAAGTTATGATCAAAATACTGAAGCATGCTCACAATTCACGAAAATTCCAAGATTCAAATCTCATCTTTAAAGCACCATAACTTCCTCGTTTCAACTCCAATTCTCGACCCATTTTGCACAGTTTCTCCCAAAAGCATTCCAAAAGCTCATGTACCTTCACAATGGTAAAAATCATCTCAAATTAACATATTCTTAAGGTAAAACACACAAATAACAGCAAAAAAAAAAACAAAATATTAGGACAAATATTGGTTTATCACCTCTCCAACGCGAGGAGAAAAGGCAAAAAGGGGTTAATCAGAGTCCCAAAGAAAATTGTGAACTGGGACTAAGTATTTTTTTCTTTTTCTGTGGGGACGATGGCTTCTTTAGGGCTGAAGCTGGTGGGTGCTCATTTATTTTCTTTGTAGTCTAGCATTCCTTGATCGGACTTTGAACAATTTTTTCCTGCAAAAAATTCCCACCAAAACTTCTCGCAGGAGAGTTGAAGGAGATGCCTTGAAGCATTCAGTGCTCTTCCTGATGACGCTCGCGATGTGACCAAGCTAATCACCCTTGAGAACTTAATTTTGCTTGGGTTGTGTCCGTCTTCAGCGAAGTTTAACACAATCTTTGAGAAAGGTTAACTGCGAGTTTGTTCGCCTTTTGTAGTTACATCATTCTTCAACAAAATCTGATGTGTTGTTGTCTTTGCATAAATGAAGGTGCTTAAGCTGCCTAATACGATATCGAAGAGACAAGCAGCAGCTTTCAGCCAAACGACGAAAGTCAACCCCAAACTGGGGTCTCAGGTCAGCACCAAGAGAGTCAGCGTCGAGCTTGAGAAGGCCTCGAGCTCCAAGAAGCCCGTAATTGGGCCTAGGAAGGGTCCAACAAGGGACATAATCAATCTGCAGGAGAGCTCGAAAGACATTCCTACTAAGCCGAATTAGGGCTAGCAAAATTTGGCGGGTATGTTTCGAGAAACGGCGAGGGACTCTTCAAAAAGAAGAAAAATTTCAACAGTCGAGAAGACTATTGTTCAAGTAATCAGGAAGGGTGCCTCGTCAAAGGAACAAAATGATGAGGTGAAAGCTGTTGAGCTTGAGGCTCGTATAATGCAACTACCTGAGAACATCTCTTCGAGGGCTCTTATATTGAAAGAGGTCATGCCCCCGAGGATATATGAGGAAAACAAAGACATGCCTCCTCACAAAAGACTATGTCATGCCACAAGCATGATCACTAAGGTAACTTCAGCTCGCCTTCTCTTTTTTTTGAATTGCTCTTCCCATTTAACATTATTTTTTTGAGAAGGCCAAAAGCAAGACCAACTCTTGGAAACTGTTGGTGAACTTAGTCAAAATGATGTGGGGGAGCGATGTTAGAGTAGATGCCTTAGAGCCTAGTTAGTAAATTCGTGTATAAAACTCGAATTTACGTATTTTAACAAGGCTACCGTATAATTCGTGAATTATATACCAAATCCGTATAATTCGCAAATTATTGCTAAATTATTGCAGGCAAAAAAATCATTAAGTGAAAAGCCAAAACGACATCATTTGGGTGGGGTTTGACTAAAAAACTAGAAGATTTTTTCCTTCTCCTCTTCCTCAGTTCTCTTTGACAGTTCTTCATCTCTTCAACAGTTCTTCATCTCTTTAACCAGTTCATCTTAAGCTTAGAAATACATAACCCATTACCAATGTATTCACTTTAAATTTAAAAGCGGGTTTGAACAAAAAAAGTTCACCTTATAAATGAGGTAACAAAAACCTGATTAGTGATGTTTTATATGTTTCTATTTCTAATCATTATACGACTAGAGATCGTGACATATTCATATGGTTTGATCAAAAAATTTGTTCTGAAATAAAACATAGTGGTGGGAAGCAAGAAGATTATATGGGTTATTTTAAGTAGAGAAGGAAAGGCGTTTTGTTTATTGTTCCTTTTTCGCTATTGAAATGGCTTTATTGTTCTGAAAGCAAAATGAGATGTCCAAAGGGGAAAAAATAAAGAAAAAGAAAGAAAGCAGAAGTTTTAATAATAATGAGCAGGTTACGCTTTTATGAATGAGAAGAATAGTCGTATAAACGTGAGTTAGCTACAGTTTTATGGTAGCTTTCGTACCAAATTCTAGCTGAAAGTAAACCATATGATTGCATAACATTCACATATTGCCCACTTTCTTTTTTTAAAGTTGCATTAAAACAACTATTCACATGCTAATGCCACTCTTTCAATAGTCCTTACTTGTACATCAATCCATTTGCCTTACTTGTAGCAATATGGAATGCATGATGAAATAGATTAATGGTTTTTGGTTAATTGAATACTTTGCATTTGAAATGCTATATTGATTTTAACCAGGTGGTTCATCAAAAGTGCTAAAACCGGCATTAATATTGTTGTATTTTTCAAAACATATTATTGACAATGTATCGTATTAAACCCATACCGTATTTTTCACATATCCGAATTTTATGGCCAAATTTTTACAAATGTATTTTTCACCATTTGTCGTATTATACCTGTAAAAGTTCCGCACCCGTATTTACTAACTAAGCCCTAGAGCCAATCAATTATTGTATTATTGACTCTTTGTAATAATGTTTATTTATCAATAAAAGACTTTTTCTTCTATATCGTGTAATTCATAATTGTATGTATTGATATATGTCCTTATGATGGCAAAACTGTATGAAAGGGAAACTCCTCCTCAAGATACTCTATCTTGCTTCCTTACCCAGTTTCTCTGCACTCCTCTGCTCATTTCCTCTCCACCACGAAGAATGTATGAGGATATTCCTATTGTATCCTTTGATGCAAATAGTGCTCCTGTTTATGCTTTTGCTGACCCAATTACAGGCCATAAATACTTTGATTTATGTGATTGTGATGCCTGTCATGAAGATGCAGAGTACGACTTGCCTCGAAGAAAGAAGAAGTCGAAGAAAAACAACTCTTGTAAAGAGTTTAAAGATAGGTTTGACAAAGGCGACCCCTCAGTTGGTAGTTTGGGCCAACCCTCTGGCAAGTATGACTATCTTGTCTCTTATGGTGCTCCTCCGGAAACCCCATACCCTTCTCAACCCACTGGTTGAGATACACATGATGTAAACCATTACTATCAAAAGGCCCTCAAACACATTCCTCCTCTAAAAAAGACATCTTCATATATCGCTGCTTCTTGTGCCATGTACACAAGTAGCTCTACTCCCCCATCCTCCTCGGCCCCTAACCTCTTTTCACCAGAGGCCTTTCCTCCACTCACTCCCTTTACCACAGATAACACCTCCCATTCTTGGAAGATAAAAGATCCAGTTATTGTTGATCTAGATGGAAAACTTAAGAAATCCTCTCCTGCAGAAACAATGTTAAACTGGCAATCTCAAAATGCTTTGGCTCAGAATTCCTATCTTGAACGAATAGAGACTTGATTGGAATCCAGACTTAAAAGTCATGAAGCCTGTCTAGCAGAATTACGTGCTCGGATAGAATCTCTTCATTAGGAGATTCTTTGTCTTATTTCATATAAACAAGATTTCTCATGACAGGAATAGGAAATCAAGCATTTAAAGAACCAGTTAACCCACATTGAAAGAACCCAAACCTCTCAACCCCCAACACCTGCATATCCTACAACACTTTGGTCCCCACCATCAGTTGGTCCCTCATCTGTTTTCCATAATCCTAAAGTCTCCCAACCACTACAAAGTACCCCCTTATTTCCCTAAGGGACTTCCCATACATCAATATTTTTGCAACCTAAACAAACTGTGGCATGGAAACCAAAGTCACCACCATCACAACCCAAATTAATGACTCCTTCCTTACAAGATATTGAAGGATCTTCATCCCAACCACCTCCTCAATACATGATGTCACCCTCACCTAATCCCATTACAGGCTTTCTAACTCATCATACTCTTTCAGACCCAATCCCCATACAGAACCTTCCTATTCATTATTCCACAATTGGAGCTTCTGCAAGTGATGATTCAGAATCTTCTGATTCAAAAAATTCCTCTTTTGCCGATTTTGAATCTCCTATTATTTTTATGAATCAATTCCATCAGACTGATCCCCATGTCCAAGACCCCGACCCTGCGGTTGATAATCCTGATCCTCATAGTGATCCAGATATGTTAGGAAATGATCCATATACACAGCGGAAAACAAAAATCATAATACAAGGATTGTTCCAAAGAGCCAAGATCAAAGGTATAATTTTATAGTTTATATTTAAAGTAGAAATCTGCAAAAAAAATTAATCATGAGTTTAGAAAACTTATGCACGTTTGGAGGCTCCTCCAAATTTGTCTTTGAACGTTTTGCTACCGACCCAAATATAGGATCGAACCGATGTAGTCCACACGAAGACAACCACAAAGAACTAAAGAGGGATTTGCTAGATCCTCCTTAGCTTTAAGATCAAAGAAGAAAAATCAAATAGATTGATTTTGGGCAAAATGGAATACTGTCGTGGGAGAGGAATTGGGGTTGTGGGGTTTTTCTTTTACAAAGGAAAAAGTAAATAATGAATATCTATCATTTTTTACAATTAACTTTTTCTTTTATATTAAAATTTAAGTTGTCCTATTCCCATATGGAATAGGCTTGGGCTCCAACCCAAACATCCCATGTTACCAAACACTCCCAATTAAATATTTATTTTATTTCATCATTATCTCAATTAAAAATCAATTAATATATATTTAATAAATGTATATATTAACATTTAACAATAATGATGATTTAATTAAATATATGCGAACACATATTTAAACGTAATTTCACTTATTTAATTTTTCTAATAAATTAAATAAAGGCTACGACCACAGCAAATTTAATTGCACTGTGAAATTACTAAAATACCTTTTCGCCCAAAAAGATGAAAACGCTCTTCTTCCTTCCTGAGTCTTAAATTATCTTCTATGTGTGTGAACCGTAGGCTCCTCATCATATCGGTAGTGTATAGTATCGCGATTAACACCAATTAATCGTCTCACTACACGCAGACCAAGATTGGCCGCTAGCAAGGCATACCTGTCAACGATATGGTTACCGTACAATTCGATCCTTTCATCATACGTTATCTCGATGAGACGAAGGCATAGAAATAGTGTCAACCTTCGGTTACTCTCGATATTATGTATTCAGTTTTTGGACCAATGACCTATATTATAATCCGAATAGAGCAACAACTCAATCCCACTGTGGCCACAGTTTTAGTGTCATTGCCATATACTGAATTACGCCGTGAGATAACTTCTCCCGTACCCGAGAGTGATGAATCCTCTGTCAATCCACCATAGTCTTGATACACTCCTTGATGCAGCCAATCACCACCATATTGACAGCTCTGAATAGAACTGCATTAGGCTAGTGTCAAACTACACCAATCGCTGTACAAGGCACTCCGGTGATCTCAAGTCTAAAGATCATATGCACCACCATTCGTTAGAGGATTTGTTCCATAGACACTGGGGTTACCATCCATATAGAATCCTCTAGCGGGTTAGTCCAGTGAACTTGCTGCGGTATATCCGCCTACAACAAGCACCTATGTGTTGCACCAGGTTGTCACCAAACAACCTTGACAAGTGAGATCAGTCACTGCCTTTCGATAGGGTCGTTCAACACTATGATAACTTACCATATTATCTATGCCCTTACTTCAGAATAATACTGGGGCTACGGACATTTCTAGAATGGCCACCATATGTGCTCATAGGGTTCTCACTATCAAGATTTGAAACACTTGATACCCTCGTCACGGTTCTACCATTCTAAGGACTTATATCAATACATATTGCAATAATAATGATTTACGCGATATAGAATAAAATACCTTTTATTGATTAATGAACATTATTACAAAGAGTCAATTCTATAATAATTGATTGGCTCTAGGGCATCTACTCTAACAAGATACAACTAATCCACCCCCTCCTACCATTGACATTCCAGGATACCCTCTTGGAGATTCCAATCAATCCCACCAGTATGTTCCTCCCTCTTCGGGACCCTGGTTCAATTTGGATCCTCATCATCCTTCCAAATGGAGGATAAGATTCACGAAATCTACACTTGGGGTCAGACAGAACACATTAAACCAAATGCTACTCTTATCAAAGTTTTGGAAGCCATTATGGCTCGATTTATGGGAATTCTTTGACAATGGTGGAATAACCTTGGAGAATACAGACAAATTCAAGTGGTTTGAGTCAATTCTCTTGAACAATTTGCTGGATTTCTAGTCCAAGAATTTATGGGAGATAGCCACAATCGGATTGATCAATTACAAGAAGAATTTTTTAAGCTGAAATGTTGTTCTTTTGAGCTAAAAGATTTACAGACCCATTTTCATCGGGCATCTCTTCGTTTTCATGACATTGGTGGACTTGATGATCCCAATATCAAGCAGGCCTATTTGAGTTCGATCCTTGAGCCCCTTTCACAAGAAACTCAAAGGTTGCTTGAACAGAATGGTCTCACTCTGGCCACAGTCACATTCGGTCATCTAGGCTAACTTATTGAAAAAGCTCTCCATGGGCTTTGTAATAAGTGGGCCTTTATCAAACAATTTCAACACACAGGCCAGAATATCGAGAAATCATGTCATAGACCAGATCTACTTCTCAAATGTTCCCATAAAGACCCTTCCTGTCATTGTCCTACCAAAAAGAAACGACATTTTCGTCTATTCAAGCCCCCACACCAAGACCGCCAACCTTTTCAGAAAAAAGCCAAATGCCCGGTTCCGCAAAAAATGTCGCCATTATTTTCAACGAAAGAAATTTGTCTTTCCAAAAGGCAAACGCTGTTTTTTTTGTAAACAACCTGGACATTTTGCCAAAATTGTCCAAAAAAGAAAAAAATCCGCTCGACAACAAATTTCTCTTGATCCTACCCTTACGGATCATGATCTTGAGTCCTTATACTCTGAAACAGAAGAACAAACTCCTGCCACTATTTTTGCTATTGATCTTCTGACTTTTCCACCCATAGAGGACTCTTCTTCATCAGATGAGAGCTCTAGTGATTTTTCACTCCACTTTGGCTTTCTCCCCATAAATCTAGCCGTCTAGGTTCCCATGGTAGAAATTACTTTGTTTCTTGAGACCAAGTATGACCGCCCTATCAAGTTCATGGCACTTTTTGATATTGGTGCAGCCTCTACCATTTTAAATCCAGATGCCCTTCCTACGTCATACTGGAGACCCCACATTCATTGGTTTACTGCAGCAAATGGTGAACATTTCTCTACAAATCTTATCAGTAAACCAATCCATATCCAATTTTTCCCTAACCTTGTTCTTACTCATGAATGCCTCGGCTCCCACCATCCTGGCAAAGACATGATCATTGGTTGGGATCTTCTCAATCAACTCCTTAAGGCCAAATTCACCTTTACTCCTCAAGGACTGAAACACAAATCTTACTTTATGCCATACAAACACCCCCACAATTACTTCACCACTCTGCCTACCCCTGTACCCAACACAGATGTAACCCAACAACTGGTAACCGAATTCTTCGCACAGTCCCACACAGATTTCTTAACCAAATGTTCACATCCTTTATGGCTAAATCCAGAGTTCTTTGTCAGCCTTTCTTTTAAGAAAAATGAGGGTATAAATCCAACAAAGGCCACACATCTAGGCATGCCACCTGATCATTTAGCTTTGGCCTAGGAAGAATTAGCCCATAAGACAGAAGTGAATAGTATTACTACAGTGGCTGCTGTAGAGGGCTGATGAGTTGGGGCCTCTACAATATGGAAGGAGGCCAATTACTCCAAAAATCACCCTAAACCGACAGAAGTTGTTGTGTATCAATCTTGTTTGTCAGACATGGTTCATTGGAAATCGCCGCGTCCATGATCATAGAAATATTCTAAGCTTAATAGGCAACCGCGGCAAAGCCAAACTGAGAGCCTATTAAGGAAAGAAACTTCTGTGAGAGGGGATGAGTGTCCGACCAGTGTTGTTTTCTTAGAAGAACGAATGCAATGAGAGAGTTTTTAGCTAGAGAGAGACAGAGAAAGAGAGAAAAGTTTATTTTTTTTTTTCATACCTTCCAAGGGAAGGGAGCCCTCATTTTATAGCGAAGGAGAACGCTTAAAAAGGGACACATGTAAAACTGGGACATAAAACAAGAAAAATAAGAGCAACATATGTTAGGTCATAAATCTGCCGACAATACAGTGAATACACGTGTTACAACATGAAATATTTTACAACATTAAGACAAACTGGGAAATTCTAGAAAACTGCTGAAGTGTCGGGCAGTCATCATCCTTAGTCATCATCTAATGAGGTGTCTATCTTATTCGGGTCTTCTTCTGAGTTGATTGGGTTATGGGTATACCCGAGAGTCTTCCACCAAATTGGATCCGGAGAATTTGGTTTCTAAGCATCCTGATATAGTATATATGCTGGATTGTTAAGGACCATATCAAGATCTTGATCACCAGTTTGTATTCTAGGAATAGTAACTGATGATCCAGGATTGTACTCTGGTGGGTACAAAGTTTGAGGTGGGTTGTGGCTAAGAAGTTGAGTGTATTGGTGAGCAGGATTGTGTGTTTTACATGTGGACGAGAGGATGAAGTTCCTCTGGTATTGGCATGCTGTTTTATAGCTGAAAGGAGGGTCTAGCTGTATTCAAGGGGAAGTGAATTCTAGGGTGTAGAGGTTGGATCATGTCGTGGCCAAAGGGAAAAGGGAATATATTGGTTGAGTTGGTACATGTGAGTTTGGAAATATTTAATTTGTGAGATATGTAATGGCCAATCTGAATGGAGGGAAAAAGGGTGTACAACATATTCCCTAGTTATCCCAATATAAGTAAAATTGTGGTTTTCATAGGGGATATGGTGGAAGGTAAAAATAACATGGGAAGACTGAATATTTTCTTTGGCGCAAAAGGTCTCTTTTGCTTTGAAAAGGCTTATCCAATAGGAGATAGGGTAAAACCATTCAAGGAAGGTTTGAAAAAGATAGTCCTAAAAGTTGGATGAGGCCCGTTGTTTTAAGAGACATAAATACGACACTGTCTGGTGGATGGGGAATTCTATGGCAATGATATACTTGTATAGCAGACACCATAACAGGTATAGGAGGTGTGGTGTGAAGGTGGTATCTTCATTGAGCAAGAATAAGGTCAGGAAAGGGTATTCCGGATGATAATGGAGACCACCGAGTGTTTGTAAACCTGTGGCATGAATAGTCATGGTCTGGTATTGTTGAGTAAGGTTAGAGATTTGTAAGGGTAAAGTGTTTGTCTTTTGAAGCTCTGGAATCTCAAGTGGGTGGTCAGAGAAGGGGTTTATCATACAGATAACAGGTATGGATGGTGTTTGAGCAATGTGGAAATTCTGTTTGGGTTTTTTAGGACGAGACAGCAGATCTACAAGGGTATTGTGCTTTCCTTTGATGTGTTTAATAGTAAACTGGTATCGGGAAAACCATTGAGCCTATTAAAGCCGTTGGGTGTCTGGAATCTCTTTCTGTTTGAATTCAAGCATACGAGGAAAAGCGAACATATCCATTTCAACCTGGAAGTGGTGGCTGACAAGGTGGAATTCAAATTTCTCAATGCCACGTCAGACTGCAAGAATTTCTTTATAGGTTGAGTGATAATGTTCCTCACTGGGCTTGAAATGCCCACTCTTATATCCACAAATTTTTCGAACTTCATCAATTTCTTCAAGTAAAATGGCAGACCAATGAGAGTCATTAGCATCTGTTTGGAGTATATGCTCTCCATTGGATGGAATCTGTAAAGGAGGCAATTTTGAAGCTAAAGCCTTCAATTCCTTGACAACTATTGTTTAAGCAGGGCCCCACAGGGGTGGATTCTTTTTTAGCATAACTTGGAGAGGTCGGATTAGGGGGGATAATTTATGTATGAAGGAGGCCATATAATTCACAATGCCAAGAAATTGTTGGACCTCTTTGAGGGAAAGATTTGAATTTGGAAATTTGAAGAGCTCTTGGCCAATGTGGGGTTGGAGATGATATTGTCCATTGGCAATGTGCATACCAAGGAAGTCAATTTAATGTAGTATTGAGGACCATTTTCTTTTCAGAAAGCATGACTCCATATTTTTTGATGAGGGAGTAAAATTGGAATAAGAGGGCAAGGTGGCTTGAGTGGTCAGGAGAAAAGAGAAGGATATCATCAATGTAAACCAGGCCCTTGTTTTAGAATTGGTTGAAAGATACTGATCATGGATTTTTGGAAAATTGAAGGAGCTATTTTTAGTCCAAATGGCAGGATGGTCCAATGGTAGTAGTGAGAGGGAATGCAGAAGACAGTCTTTTCTCTGTCTGCGAGAGTAAGGCCAAGTTGCCAAAAACCTGCTTTAAGATCAAACTTGGAAAATACCCTGGCATTGGAGAGGTATCCAAAAAGAAAGTCTTTTCTTGGAAGAGGGAACTTGATATCAGCAAGGAACCAATTTAATGGTTTATAGTTGATGACCAATCGGAGTTTTCCTCTAATCTGTTCAGCTCTTTTACTAACATAAAAGGCTTGATAGGCCCATGGAGACTGGGTTGGTTCAATTAATCCTTCCTTTTCCAGTTGGGCTAATTCTTCCTGGGCCAAAGCTAAATGATCAGGTGGCATGCCTGGATGTGTGGCCTTCATAGTGAGAACCCTATGATCACATATGGTGGCCGTTCTAGATGTTAGAGTAGATGCCCTAGAGCCAATCAATTATTGTAGAATTGACTCTTTGTAATAATGTTCATTAATCAATAAAAGGCATTTTATTCTATATCGCGTAAATTATTATTATTATTGCAATATGTATTGATATATGTCCTTAGAATGGTAGAACCATGACGAGGGTATCAAGTGTTTCAAATCTTGATAATGAGAACCCTATGAGCACATATGGTGACCATTCTAGAAACGTTCGTAGCCCCAGTATTATTCTGAAGTAAGGGCACAGATAATACGGTAAGGCTATCATAGTGTTGAACGACCCTGTCGAAAGGCAGTGACTGATCTCACTTGTCGAGGTTGTTTGGTGACAACATGGTGCAACACATGGGTGCTTGCTATAGGCGAATACATTGCAGCAAGTTCACTGGACAGACCCACCGATTGGTGCAGTTTGACACTAGCCTAACGCAGTTCTATTCAGAGCTGTCAATACGGTGGTGATTGGCTACATCAAGGAATGTATCAAGACTATGGTGGATTGACAAAGGATTCATCACTCCCGGGTACGAGAGAAGTTATCTGACAGCGTAATTCAGTATATGGCAATGACACTAAAACTATGGCCACAGTGGGATTGAGTTGTTGCTCTATCCAGTTTATAATACAGGTCATTGGTCTAGAAACTGAATATATAATATCGAGAGTAACCGAAGGTTGATACTATTTCTATGCCTTCGTCTCGTCGAGATAACTTATGATGAAAGGATCAAATTATACGGTAACCATATCGTTGACAGGTAGCTACTTTGTTGAATCCGAATCTATCGGGTGGCCATGATGCCTTGCTAGGGGCCAATCTTAGTCTGTGTATTAGTGAGACGATTAATTGGTGTTAATCGCGATACTATACACTGCCAGTATGATAAGGAGCCTATGGGTCACACACATAGAAGATAATTTAAAAGCCAAGAAGAAAGAAGGGCATTTTCGTCTTTTTAGGCGAAAGGGTATTTTGGTAATTTCACAGTGCAATTAAATTTGCTAAGGTCGTAGCCTTTATTTAATTTATTAGAAAAATTAAATAAGTGAAATTATGTTTAAATATGTGATCGCGTATATTTAATTAAATCATCATTATTGTTAAATGTTATTATATACATATATTAAATATATATTAATTGATTTTTAATTGAGATAATGATGAAATAAAATAAATATCTAATTGGGAGTGTTTGGTAACATGAGGTGTTTGGGTTGGAGCCCAAGCCTATTCCATATGGGAATAGGGCAACTTAAATTTTAATATAAAAGAAAATGTTAATTGTAAAAAATGATAGATATTCATTATTTACTTTTTCCTTTGTAAAAGAAAAACCCCACAGCCCCAATTCCTCTCCCACGGTAGTATTCCATTTTGCCCAAAATCAATCTATTTGATTTTTCTTCTTTGATCTTAAAGCTAAGGAGGATCTAGCAAATCCCTCCTTAGTTCTTTGTGATTGTCTTCGTGTGGACTACGTCGGATCGATCCTACACTTGGGTCGGTAGCAAAACGTTCAAAGACAAATTTGGAGGAGCCTCCAAACGTGTGTAAGTTTTCTAAACTCATGATTAATTTTTTTGCAGATTTCTACTTTAAATATAAACTGTAAAATTATACCTTTGATATTGGCTCTTTGAAACGATCTTTGTATTATGATTTTTGTTTTCCGCTGTGTATATGGATCATTTCCTAACACTAGAAATGTCCGTAGCCCTAGTATTATTTTAACCAAGGACATAGATAATACAATAAGGCTATCATAATGTTAAATGATCCTGTCATAAGGTAGGGACTGATCTCACTTGTCAAGGTTGTTTGCTGACAACATAGTGCAACACATGGGTGCCTGATATAGATGAGTTCACCGGACAGACCTACCAAAGGATTCCACATAGATGGTAACCTCAGTATCTATGGAATAAATCCTCTAACATATGTGATCTTTAGACTTGAGATCACCAAAGCACCTTTTACACCAATTAGTGTGGTTTGACACTAGCCCAACATAGTTCTACTCGGAACTATCTGAACAATAGTGATTGGCTACACCGAGAAGTGTATCAAGACTATGGTGGATCAACAGAGGATTCATCACTCCCGAGTACGGGAGAAATTATCTCACTGGGTGGTTTTGTAAATGGCAATGACATTAAATCTATGGCCACAGTGGGATTGAGTTGTAGCTTAATCCAATCTATTCTAGTCGTTGGTCTAATAATTGAATACAGAGATATCAAGGATATCCGAAGTTGACATTACTTATGTGCCTCGGCCTTGATGAGATAATAGATGATGAAAGGACTGACTTGCACAGTAACCATATCATTAATAGGTAATGGTTTCGTTGAATCTGAATCTATCGGCTGGCCATAATGCTAGGCTAAAGGCTAATTTTGGTCTGTGTCTAGTGGGACGGTTGATTGATTGTCAACCGCGATGCTGTTCACTGTTGATATGATGAGGAGCCTCGAGTATCACACATAGAAGACATATTAAGAATAAGTTTCATGACAAGGGCATTTTCATCATTTATGATGAAAGGTTATTTTCGTCTTTTAGGATGAAAGGGCATTTTGGTAATCTCACGATGCAATTGAATTTGCTGACGTTGCTGCCTAAATTTAATTCCACATGGAAATTAAATTAGTGAGATTGTATATTTAAATATTTAGTTTATATATATTTAAATATAATAAATATTATTTAATATTAATATTGATAATGTGAAATCAAATTTGATTTTAAATTTGAATTGAAGTGCCATGTTTAGTCACAAGGGGAATCAATTCCAATTAGGAATAAGTTAGCTATAATTGGAATAGATGGCTATTTTAAGTTGGAATAGGGTTTTAGTGTGCACTTTTTAAGTGCAACTAAAATTAAATCATTTAAGGAATTCATTTTCAAAATTGAAAACCCTAGCCACCCCTCTCTTTCTAAAATTCGCGAGCCTCCATTTGTGAGAAAAGAATTTTTCTCTCAAAGAAAAATTCTACTGAATCTTGATCTTACAGTTGAGTGAATTTCCTAGCCTAAAAATTCCTCAACGATGTTTGTCCCATCTTCGTGTGGATACTGGGAGTTCACTCCTAACTTGGAGTGGGAGCGATTCACATCAATTGGAGGAGCCTCCAAAAACTAGTATAACATCAAACTTTGTTTATCCAATTTATTTATATTAAAATTGATGTAGATCTGTAAAAGGATCTTTGGGTTTGATGATCGAAAATTTTTTAATTTATCTGTTGCGCATTCGATCTGAAACCCAACAGTGGTATCAAAGCCACTTTTACGTATTTACATCAATAAATATTTGTTTGGATGCTTTGGAATTTTTGTCAACCAATTATGGTATTACCGATTTTATAAAATATGGAAAATTGGTTTAAAAATTTTGTTTCGGTTGATTTGTTGTGTTTAAGGTGAGTTTGCATTTGATTTGAATTGTGGGTTTGATTAAGATCAAATAAAACTTGATCTTCTCATGATGAGTGGACTGCTGAGAGGGCAGAACCTGTTGTTGTGCAGTGCCATGCACAGTAGCAGCCACCAATAGCTGCACGCTACTATTGGTTAAAATGAGGTTGGGTTGTGCCGCCACAAACGGCATAGTAACAGCTTGGTGCGATGGCACAAAGGCTGTTGTTACACCAATAGCAACGCATGCAAATACGCTATTGTTGTCCTTGTCGTTTGTTGCTGTTTTTGGGCTACCCCAAGGTGGCCAAGTGCTCCCAGCACTTGGCCTTGACCAGCACTTTGTTTTTCAACCAAGGGCCTGATCTGGTATGCGTTTTATCTAGATTTTTTGGGTAGCCCATGTAAAGATGCATTGGGCTAAATTTTGGGCCATGATCGCATTGTTGTGCAATAATTTTTAATCCATAATTTTCTAAAAAAATGTTGCTGCATGTTAGAAACATTCTGGAGGCCCAATTGAGTGATGCCTGTTAACAAGGGACCAAAAAGAAATTTTTAAAACTTGTTGGACTTAAAGAGCATTGCCAAACAGCAAAGGTTAACTTGTAATTTACCAACCTAATAAAAAAATTCAATTTTGATTGTTTTATGCATGATTCTTGTATATGAATATGCATGGTGTATGGTGCATAAGCCTTTGGACCTAGTTTAATTTTGGATTATGTAATTTTAAAATAGGGTATGCATGTCTTACCTTTCTTTATTATTTCCGTTGTATTTCTCTCTGTCATCTCACTCCCCTAGAATGTAACTCGAGATTTCTTTTCAAATATGTAAAATTAGATTTGTAATTTTATTTTGAAAGTTGTATAATGTTCGAGAAGAAGAAGCAAACGAAGGAGAAGGCAAATTACTTGAAGAATCCAAAGTTGTAATTAAACCTAGGTTGATCTACAAATTCCTCTAGGCTCGGGGAATCGATTTTAGTTAAGGCTATGCACCAACAAATTTATTTTAAAGTTAGTATGCATGCTAAGGGTGTATGTTATGACTATAACATGCTAACCAAGATAAAATTGGTGAGACACACAAAATAAAAATCCCTTGATAAAGTATATTAAGTCAAATCAATAAAAGCCTTCCATCACCATGGGTTTAATCAAACTACTATTCGTCAGAGCCTTGTTTGCCAAAGTGAAGGGTACACTTCTACCAGTGGGAGGTTAAATTTCATTGGAGTTTTCCTTAATGGTGATGGGTCGACTTAAATGATATGTTTTGCTTGTTCGCCAAAGTGAAGGTTGATAAGCATATCATAAACATAGTAGAGAAGTGCTCTATACAAGTGTATATGGTGACATGTAGTGTCCACCTACTGATATTGAGAATTACACTTGAGGACAATGGTTGGTGCCATTGAATGGTGTAATTGGCTTATTGGTTTTGTTTACATTAGAGGTTGGTAGTCAGAGCTATTAACTAGTGTAAGTTAAGTTTGTTGGCCTACCTAATCAACCCATTTTGGCTTGTTCGCTAAAGCGAGGGTTTATATGCTCACACGATCGTTGGAGGCTTTGTACATGCTAAAGAGAGAGACCGGATCGTCAAGCAGAATAGAGAAGGTGAAATTACTGGATGGTGCCGCAACATGGATTTTTTGGCCCACGACATGAAAAGCTGATTTGGGCAGAATATTTGTGCCATGACGTGAAGAAGTTGGCACTGTGACAAGACAAGATTTTAAGGTTTGCAGTAGAAGTTGGTGCTGCGACGCCAGAAAATCACGCCTCAGTGTGGATCGTGAGAAAAAGAAAAATCTTACCTTTTCCAACTTCGATTTGAACTTGTACTTTCCCAAAGCACCCCTAGCAAAGGAAAAGTATAAATAAGACATTGTAATTTATTTTAGGATTATTCTCTTTGACCTAAATTGAGAGCCACTTTGTAGCAAGAAAGAGAAGGAGATTCTTCCTAGGGTTTTGGATTATTCATGCTTTTAAAGGAATTGAGGTTTGCTTTCTTTATATCAATGTGTAGTTAAATTCTAGTCTGGGGATCCAATGTAGCGTAATTGGAAGGCTTTGTGTTAAACATATGTTATTGTTACCAATTTAATGGAAATCTTGATTCATTCATGTTATTAATTTAATCTTTAATTATCATTATTGTGTGACAACACTTAGAGTGAATTATTTGGTTGTATGTGTTGAGATTGGACAAATATTATGTGCTAATCTTGAAGAACTCATGTGAATGAACAATAATGCTACAGACACTGAAAGTTTACACCGAAATTTTGCACTGAACGATGAGTCACCTGAGTCAGACGTAGCCACATAGCAAATTAACAACTATTCCATGAATGAACGACCATCCATAAAATACGGATGAGCGTCCATAATTATTGGACAACTGTTCATTTTAAATAGACTCTCGTCCATGCAAAAATAATAATAGACTCCCATCCATCTAGAATGGATGCCCGTCCATAGTTTAAATTAAAACAAAAATTAAAACAAAAATCATGGACGCCCGTCTATATATTATGTACAGGCATCCCTATTAGACCAAAACAAAAATCTTCTCTTCAAACTCGTCTTCTCTCATCTAGCTCGTCAATACCATCCATGCCATCTTCACCCTCTCCCATGGATTCAATCACCTCAACTTTCCACCATCTCCTCAACCACTCCGCCATCCTCCACTTCACTTGGTCCCCACCTCTCACCTTTGCCTCCTTACCCCATTTCCTCTTCCTCACTCTCCTCACTTACCTTTCCCTCACCTTCCTCTGCTCCCGTTACTTCCCCCTCTTTTTCCTCCCTCCCCACTTCCTCAAAGCCATCTCCGCCCTCCACGGCCTCCTTAGATGTTGACCTAGACTTTGATCAATGACGAGGAAAACTTAACCTCAGCCTCTTGTTTGAGAACCATTTGGATGGTTTAGATACTCAATCAGTTGCCATCTTAGCTCAATGGTTTCAATAACATGTAACTAACAGCTAGAGTTTAATATATAGAGCAAAAGGCAATGAAGACTGACAAAAAAAGTGAATTTTCTGAAAGCTTAAAGGAGTTGCTATGAAACAGTCGTTGACAGAGACGAGAGTGGTGATAACGTATGATTTTGGTTTTTGGTGGAAGGGAAATTGCCTAAAAGGGACCAAAATTAATACATTATTGTCCTTGTATATATTTAGTCACACGCACTCTTCATGATGTGTAAAAATCACATACTTACATATATAGAGTAAGGAAAGGTTTTTTTTTCTCCATTCTTTGGTCCACTTTGCTACATCTGAAAAGTGTTTTAAGGGTGTAAAGTTGGACATGAAAGTTAGTAGGGATGGGTTTGAGGAAGTGGGGAGGGAGAAAGAAAAGGGGGAAGTAACGGGAGAGGAGGAAGGTGAGGGAAACGTAAGTGAGGAGAGTGAGGTAGAGGAAATGGGGAGAAGAGGCGAAGGTGAGAGGTGGGGACCAAGTGAAATGGAGGATGGTGGGGTGGTTGAGGAGATGGTGGAGGGTTGAGGTGATTGAATCCATGGGAGAGGGTGAAGATGGCATGGATGGCATTGAAGAGCTAGGTGAGGAAGACGAGTTTGAAGATAAGATTTTTTTTTTTTTTCCTGTCTAATTGGGATGCCCGTCCATAATATAAGGACGGGCGTCTATGATTTTTGTTTTAAATTTTTTTTAATTTAAACTATGGACGGGTATCCATTCTAGGTGGACAGGAGTCCATTGTTATTTTCTCATGGACGGGAGTCCATATAAAATGAACAACCGTCCAATAATCATGGACAAGTGTCCATATTTGATGGACGGCTATTCATTCATAGAATAGTTGTTAATTTGTTACATGGCTACGTCTAACTCAAATGACACGTCGTTCGGTGCAAAATTTTGGTGTAAACCTTCGGTGTTCATAGCATTATTGGTGAATGAAAGATTAGTACTCTGTGCATACACCCTGACAAAGTATTAGTAGGTTCATGATTTCTTAAATAATTAGTGTTTGTGCATACACCCTGACAGATGTGCCTTTATTCTTAATTTCAAGTATTCTTGTGTTTAATGGGTTTTTAATTTATAGGCTAGACTATATGCCCTAGCTAGTCTTGTGTTAAAGATACTAGGTTAATCCCGAAAGCCTTACAATAATACCTTGATTTAGTAAGTACAAACCCTAGAGAGTGAATTGATAAATAATAGATATATGGTTGACATAAAGCTGGATAGTTATGGTGAAATTGGAGCCCTGGGTTTTGGTCAATTGGGTTTTAAATAATTTTATTAGTTGTTTAATTTTTGTTTTAATAAGTTGTTTCTTTTCAAGTGATTTTCCTGAATTTTTTATTATTAATTCTAGTTATTAGATTTAATTGAAGCATAGTTATTAGGATCAGTAAATTGCTTAAAAATCTGTGTGGGATCAACCCTTGCTTTTGCACACTAGACTACGATAGCGATTCGTGCACTTGTGAGGAATTAGAATTTGTTCATCAAGTTTTTGGCAACATTGTCGGGGATTTGACTTAAGTTATTTAGTGATAACATGCGCTTTAGTTTTGTTATTCTTCTGTGTTCTTTAATTTGATTGTTTTTTTTTTTTATTATTATTTGGGTTACTTCTTTTTCTTCTTCTTCTTTGGTGTGTTAGTTTTTGAATCAAGGTCGCCAATTACTAGATAAAGAATTAGTTCCCTTATGTGGATATAGTGGATTTGATCGGTAGAAAGAGGAAGGAACCAGAATTTCCTGAAAATTCATCAAATTCAGATTTGTCAGATTCAAGCTCAGAACCAAAAATAATGGTTGAATTACCTCGTCCTATGAAGGAGTATGCACGTCTTGCCATAGGAACGTCGCCATCTTGCATAGTGCTAAATGATGTAGTAAGAAATTACGAGCTGAAGAACATTCACTTTCAGATGTTACCTTCATTCCATGGCATAGCCACAGAGGACCCATTTACTTTTATTCGTGATTTTTATTCTACTATTCAAACATTTCCTTTGCAGAGTTTGACAAAAGACCAATTGCAAATGCGTCGTTTTCCTTACTCCTTGAAGGATGCGGCTAAAACATGGTTCATGTCATTAACTCCCACTTTACTTACCACCTAGGATGCAATTTATAATAAGTTCATCGATAAATTCTATTCTCATGCCAAAATTGCAGAATTTAGAGGTAAGATTGCTACTTTCTCATATATGGAAGGTGAGTCATTCCATGAAGCTTGGGAACGTTTTAAATTATTTTTAGTTCAATGTCCACATCATAGATATCTTTTAGAGTTACTGAACCAATTTTTTCTATGATGGACTGACACAGGATTGTCAAGCCATGGTTGATAATACTGCAGGAGGTGCTATGGCAGAAAAGACTGCATAAGAGACGAATGAGTTATATGAGATGCTTGGAGCCAACTCGTAGCAGAAAAGTATTAAGAGGAAAATCAAGAGGGATGTATGAAGTGTAAGTAACTGATTGGATTTGCGCAGCGAAAAAATCAATTTAAAAAGAAATCAATCAATTATTTAATCCCAAAGATCTGGGTATAGATTATAATGTTTATATATATTATAAAATATGTGAAAAACCCATACAAGGATTTAGAATATTTACGAATATTTGGAGGCTCGTTCAAGGCTTTGATTTCGTTATCGATTCAAGAACGAAATCACACAAATGTTGATCCACACGAAGATAATTCAAAAAACCAACTATTGTTTTGCTAGAACAAGTAGAGGCTCAAGAATCAAGAAAAATCAAAGAAGAAATTTTTTTCTCTTCAATCAATGAAAAACGTGAAAGAGAGGTGGGTGGCTAGGGTTTTATTAATTGAATAATTGTTATTGTGTTTTAATTTAAGTTGCACTTATATAGTGCAACTAATTAAAACCCTATTCCACTTAGGAATGGTCATGGGCTCCAACATCAATCCACTCTTGCAACAAAACACCCCATAATGGTATTTTAATTTTAATTAATTATTATTATTATTAAAATCAATTAATATATTAAAATATATTAACATTAAATAATAACAATAATCCATTTAAATATATGCACACATATATTTAAATATAATCTCACTAATTTTAATTTCAATATTAAAATTGAATACAGGCAACAACCTCAGTAGATTTAATTGCACCGTGAGATTACCAAAATACCATTTTGTCTTAAAAGATAAAAATACCCCTTTCACATTTCGATCCTTAAATTATCTTCTAAGTGTATGACCCGTAGGCTCCTTATCATATCGGCAATGAGTAGTATCGCGATTGACACCAATCAATCATCTCATTGCACACAAACCAAGATTGGCGCCCTAGCAAGGCATCATGGCCACCTAATAGATTCGGATTCAGCGAAATAGCTACCTATCAACAATATGGTTACCACGCAATCAAATCCTTTCATCAACCGTTATCTCATCAAGGCTAAGACATAGAAATAGTGTCAACCTCAGATGTCCTTGATATCTTTGTATTCAGTTACTGGACCAATGACCGAAATAATAAATTAGATTGAGCAACAACTCAATACCACTATGGCCATAGATTTAGTGTCATTACCATTTACTGAATTGCACAGTGAGATAACTTCTCCCATACCTAGGAGTGATAAATCATTTGTCAATCCACCATACTCTTGATACACGTCTCGATATAGCCAATCACTACCGTTTTGATAGTCCTGAATAGAACTACGTTGGGCTAGTGTCAAACTACACCAATTGGTGCACAAGGTGCTCCTGTGATCTCAAGTCTAAGGATCACATGCACCACCATCCGTTAGAGGATTTATTCCATAGACACTGGGGTTACCAGCAAGCACCCATGTGTTGTACTAGGTTGTCACCAAGCAACCTTGACAAGTGAGATTAGTCATTGTCTTTCGATAGGGTCATTTAACACTATGATAGCCTTACTATATTATCTGTGTCCTTGGTCAGAATAATACTGGGGCTACAGACATTTCTAGAATAGCCACCATATGTGATCATAGGGTTCTCACTATCAAGATTTGAAACGCTTGATACCCTCATCACGGTTCTGCCATCCTAAGGACATATATCAATACATACCATTATGATTTACACAATATAGAAGAAAATGCCTTTTATTGATAAATAAACATTATTACAAAGAATCAATTCTATAATAATTGATTGAGAACTATGTGCAATATGATGATGGGACAAGGACAAAGTATTGCCAAGGAGGTATGTGCTATTTGTGGTAATATTAGTCATGCAACTAACTTTTGTCCTTCTGGCTGGAATTTTTCAGAGTATTCAGAGCAAGCTAATATGATAAACTCTTACAACCCGAGGCCTAAATATGATTTATTTTCAAATACGTACAACCTGGGTTGGAAGAATCATCCTAATTTTTTATGGAATAACAATCATCAACAATTTGGCTCAAATAGTCAATCAGGGATATCTTCACTAGAAGAGACATTGAATAACTTCATCTAAGTGTCTCAACAGAACCAACAGAATTTTGAACAAAGGTTTCAGTAGCAAGAGGCTTCCATTAGAAAGCTAGAGGTTCAGATAAGACAAATAGCAGAGGCAGTACAAGGCCATGTTCCTAGGAAATTACCAAGCCAACCTGAGCAAGCGAAAGCAGTCACAATGCTTCGAAATGGTACGGTAATTAGCAAGGAAATTAATTCTGAATCTAATAAGCCTTTAATTGATCATGTAGCGGAAGATAAAGCTAAGGAGAAGCAACCAAGTGAATCCACTAAGAATGAGGAAATTAGTCCCATTGTTGCTCCAACAAAGCCTTATGTTATACCTATTCCTTTTCCGAGCCGATTGAAGAAAAGCAAATGGGATTAGTCTTTTTATGATATTTTATCTAAAGTTAATGTGAACTTACCTTTGCTTGATGTGATAAGAAATATGCTAACTTATACAAAGTTCTTGAAGGATTTGATTACTCACAAGTGTAAGTTTGAACCTTATGAAAAAGTAATGGTTCCTAAAAAGGTAAGTGATGTGCTTCAAAGGAATTTGCCATCCAAATAGAAAGATCCAAGTAGCTTCATCATCAGCTTTACCGTTGGTGATTAAAAGGAAGAACGAGCAATGATAGATTTTGGGGCAAGCATTAATCTCATGCCTTACTCTACTTATCTACGGCTAGGATTGGGGGAATTAAAGCCAACAACAATGTCTCTTCAACTGGCTGACAATTCAATTGAATATCCAAGAGGTATTATAGAGAATGTCTTAGTTAAAGTTGATAAACTGATAATTCCTATTGATTTTGTAGTCTTAGATATGGAGAAGCTGTCAACTCATGATAGAGATTTGCCCATTTTTCTTGGCCACCCATTTATGGCTACAACTAAGACAATGATTGATGTTCAGAATGGCAAGCTCACTATGATGGTTTTGGATGAAACAGTGGAGTTCTTAGTTTTCAATTCCTTGGCGTTTCCCTCAGATTCCAATGATTGAGCCTAATAGACCATACATTTTGTCTAGCCTAGACATTAAATAAAGTTCTTCTTGGGAGGCAACCCAACTTTTTACTTTGAACTTTATGTTAATTTCATTTATGGTTTTATTTTTCTTAGTTTTTCAAGTGTTTTAAGTGTTTTTGCTATTTTGTTTTAGGTTATTTCATTGTATATTATGGTTTAGTTGTTTGTAGGAAAAGAGCTTCACGTCGCGGCGCAAAATATTTATGTTGTAGCAGAGCAAGGAAGAGACATAATTCAATTTGGGTTGCAACTTGATGTCGCAATGTGATGCAAATGGTGCTGCGGGGCCACCCAAGTTTTGATGATGTCTCTAAAAAGGGGGTAACTTTCTCTTTCCTTTTCTTTTTTTCCTTTCTAATTGTTACGTTGAGGACAGAGTAGGTTTTAGGTTGGAGGTGGGGAAGTTCCCTTTTTTCTGAATTTTTTTAATTGAATTGTTTTTTTTTTTTTTTTTTTTTTTTTTTTTTTTGGTGTGTTTTTATTTTTTTTTTTTTTGAGTGTGTATCAATTTTTCTAGATTAATTTATATGTCAATGATGATAACATGATTGCAATGACATGAGCATTTAGATGAAATCAAATTTGACTTTAGTTTGGGAATAATTCTGGATATTGGTTTTGCCTAAGTTTGAGACTCTCATGTTTGTGGTTTGTCTAGTGGGTTAGTTCTAGCATTTAGGGATGTTTTATGTGTAATTATCCTATGAAATTTTTTTTAGATCCCTAAATTCTAGAACCTATTTGATGACCACTTGAGGCGAAATCCTAGACAACACATGACCGAAGAAATGACTTAGGCCATCTTTGGACTGTTTGTGCCTTTCAAGCCAACCCTATAAATTTTATTATCTCTTGTCACCTTTTTGTGCCGATATTGAATTTACATTAGCCTTGATTTTCTTTCATTTATCCAACAATAACATACCCTTTTAACCCTTAAACAAACTAATCTACCCATGATTTTTAAGATGATTTGATCTGAATATTACTAGAAGTGAGAGTAGGAATGTGTGTGGCTTAAAGTGATTTCTCAAAATTTTGAAGGGTATTCAAAAGAATGGGTTGGGGGTTGTGGTGTATTGTGAATATCAAGGTAACAAGGGGAATGATTGTAATATCCATGCTTCCTAACTATAGTTTCATTAAAAAAATGAAAAAAAAAAATGAATGAATCAAGGAAGTATGGAAAGGGTGTAAATGCAAATGCCGTTGGGAAGAGAGACATAAAAAAGGGTTGGAAAATTGAGAGAGAATGTGATATGCTTTGAGCGACGTTGTTACAAATAAGTGAGATTAATCCTCTTATTTTGTTTGATTCTTTTCCATTCTTTCATAACCTAATACCTTAGCCTAAACATTACAAGCTCAATAAAGTCTTAGTGATCTAAAGTTGTGTGATTGTTCTACATTAGTGGAGAGTGGTTTGAAAAGTAGGCCTATAGAGTTTATTGTTACTGAATTTTATTCATATTTCATAATTATTGGGATCAATTTTTTTGTCTATGGATGTTGCATATGGATTGACAAATTGTGGAATGATGGATGTTAGAGAGTTGAGAAACAAGGTGAGATTGATGTTTAGGATGTTCCTAGAATACAGGTGATGTTTGATTATTCTCTATGTTGTGTGTGTATGTGATTTCTAGGACACTTATATGAATTAGTTTGGAAACTTTTGTTTTATTTTTATTTTATGATTGAATGTTTGTGTGTTAGTTAGGATTTGTAGGATGTTTGTGGGTAACATCGCTGTAAACCCTCACGAGACTATAACTCGTCCACTAGGGGGACCTAGCGGTTTAAAGGCTAGTTACATATGCTAAATGCAGTTATGTCAACCTACAGAAGTGGTTTAGTTTAAAGTCGTCATAATAGGTTTAGGTTATTGTCGATCGCTTTGATTGCTAGAGACTAGCAAAACGTTGGTTAGGGGTTGTAATGAGTGGTAAAATAATATATATATTTCATGATTTTAAGGGTAGATTGTAAGGAATTCATGATGTTAATGGATTATTTTTACGCAAGTTTCTTTATATATTTCTATTTTTCAAGAATCACAGGTATGTGTATGAGTTTTAGGATTTTAGGTGGAAGAGTGATGATTATATGCTCACACAATGGTTGGAGGCTTTGTATGTGCTAAAGAGAGAGACTAGATCGTCAAGTAGAAGAGAGAAGGTGAAATTACTGGATGGCGTCGCGGGATGGATTTTCTGCGCTGTGTCGTAGTGCGAAAAGCTGATTTGGGCAGAATGTTTATACCGCAGTGTGAAGAAGTTGGCGCCATGGCATAAAAAGGTTTTAAGGTTTGCGGGAGAAGTCAACGCCGCAACACCAAAAAATCATGCTGCAGCGTGGATCGCGAGAAAAAGAAAAATCTTTCCTTTTCCAACTTCGATTTGAACTTGTACTTTCCCAAAGCACCCCTAGCAAAGGAAAAGTATAAATAAGATATTGTAATTTATTTTAGGATTATTCTCTTTGACCTAAATTGAGAGCCACTTTGTAGCAAGAAAGAGAAGGAGATTCTTCCTAGGGTTTTGGATTTTCATGCTTTTAAGGGAATTGAGGTTTGCTTTCTTTATATCAATGTGTAGCTAAATTCTAGTCTGGGGATCCAATGTAGCTTAATTGGAAGGCTTTGTGTTAAACATATGTTATTGTTACCAATTTAATGGAAATCTTGATTCATTCATGTTATTAATTTAATCTTTAATTATCATTATTGTGTGACAACCCTTAGTGTGAATTATTTGGTTGTATGTGTTGAGATTGGTTGAAGAACTCATGTGAATGAATGATTAGTACTCTGTGTATACTAGTACTCTGTGTATACGCCCTAATAGAGTATTAGTAGGTTCATGATTTCTTGAATAATTAGTGTTTGTGCATACGTCCTGACAAATGCTCCTTTATTCTTGATTTCAAGTATTCTTATGTTTAATGAGTTTTTAATTCATAGGCTAGACTATACGTAATCCCAAAAGTGTAACATCCACATTGAGGCACGTAACCTATTTTATGCTGTTCGCCCTTAGTTAAGCTTATATGCTCTTAGTGTTGTCTGTTTGCCCATGGTATTGCTTGTTTTAAGGTGGAGGATTGGCGAAGTTGGGAATTGCAGACTTCGCCGCAGCAAAGAAGAAAGTTCGTCGTGGCGACGTATGCTCTGGAATTTTTTGTCTGGGCGAAGAAAAGCTTCGCCAGGGCAAAGAGCTGGCTGGAATTCTTGAGAAGATTGTAGAGAAAATTTCCTTAAGGGAGAAATGACCATTCTACCCCAATTAGTTGAAAATGTGGGGAGTGAAAAGTAAATAAATTTTATGGAGAATGCAATGGTGATGAGAGCATTTTTGTAATTGACGAAAGGACAAAGATGAAATTTTCAAGAAAGTGTAAGGGCAAAATGGGAAAGTATGAATATTAATATGAGATATTAAGGGTTCAAGCACACAAACCCTACCATTCTTTACACCCGACACGCCACTTTCATTCTCAATTCTCTCAATCTCTTCATCAAATTTCCAAGGAAAATTAGAGGGCTTTTAGTTGGATTTTGGAAGAGATTTATTCCTAAGCATCCCAAGGTAAGAATTCTTGCAAATAGAGGTGTGATGAATTATTAAAGTGTTGAATTCTTATAGTTTCTATGCTTAGGATTTTGGAGAAAGTGGAAGTCTACCAAGGAGAGAGAGATTCTAGTGAAATTATTCAAGTTCAAGGTAAGTAAAGCCAACTCAAGTTATGATTTGAGAAATCAAGTGAGTAAAGAATTTTTTATATTATGTATGTGTTTATGTTTTTTAGAATTGTTGATGAGATTGATGGATGTGGATGAGTAGAATTTAGCCATGAGAAGTGGAAGTTGTTGTGTGGTGATTGATAGAAGTTGGGTTGAATTTAGAAAGAGTTTGAGAAGAATTATGAAGTGTATTTTTCTTGGCCAGGTTTAGTATTGATTTAAGGGAGTTTTACTCCAAATATTGGTGGCTTGAAAAAGAAGTAGAAGTATAGCTAAATTAGAATTTGAGTATGCATGCATTATGTTTGATGAAATGTCCAAGAGAAGTGCATGTATGAGTGTATTTATTTGTGATCTTGATATGAGACTATAGATGATAGAGAAAGACTTATTTTTATGCTACATGACATTCTTGCATTTAGAAAGAATAATAAGCATGAATCATCTACATGCAAACATATGCATATGTATGAGAATTTAGAGACTAAAGAATTTAAAGAATAAAAAAAAAGAAAGAAAAAGCTAAAATGCTTTAAAAGAAGAATAGAACAGGTTGTTGCGATGGGGAACCCGTGAGTGACAAAAAGAAGAATATTCCTACATGCATGCCGCTTTCAGTGAGCGGCCTAAGAATAAGAAGAATAATTTGTACGGCCCGTAAGAGTGCATGTGCATGAGTGCTGTACCCAAAAGAAGTACCTACATGCACGCCACCTTAAATGAGTGGACTAAGAAGAAAAAGAATTCGTACAGTCTGTAAGAGTGTATGTAGATGAGAACTGCACTCACTCACATGGTCAGGGTTCCGAATCCATGCATCAACTAAGTTCGATCGGCAAAGAATAAGAAAGAAGAAGATAGAAAAGAAGAAGAAATAAATAAATAAAGAAATAAAGAAAAGAAACAAGAAAACAGAACAAGAAATAGAAAAGTGGAAAGAAAATGCATCTCTATGCATTTGTGCATTTGCATCACACTTATGCATGATACCATGATTTCTATCATGGGTAGTGAGAAATTTACAAAGAACTAGAAAGAAAGAACAAAGAAAGTGAGAAATAGAGATAAGAACAGAGAAGAGTAATGTAAGGAAAGAAATTTAGAATGTGAGCAACGGAAAGAGAAGGCTAGTATAGCGGATTTACTTACTGAGCAATTAGTGCTCACTCCGTTGATTTCTTGTTTTTGTAGGAAATAAGTGTGAAGCGGTCGGATGGACGTCGAGAAGCGGAGAGAAATGGCACCACTGTCTACTAGTTTTGAGTTTATGTACATGAGACTTTTATTAATGTAAAGTATTTTATATATAAAGTAAAGAAATTTTTGGGCCCATTATCTTTTACTTATATGCTTATGTGTTTTTATCGTATTATATTTCCCAAGTATATTAGCTAGAAAGAGCCATTACAGAAAGCCTTACGGTAATACCTTGATTTAGTAAATGCAAACCCTAGAGAGTGAATTAATAAACAATAGATATATAGTTAACATAGAGTTTGATAGTTATGGTGAAATTGGAGCCCTAGGTTTTGGTCAATTGAATTTTAGATAATTTTAATAGTTATTTAATTTTAGTTTTAATCAGCTGTGCTTTTCAATTGTTTTCCTGAATTGTTTATTATTAATTCTAGTAATTAGATTTAATTGAAGCATAGTTATTAAGACTAGTAAATTGCTTACAAATCTCTAAGGGATCGACCCTTGCTTTTGCACACTAGACTACTATAGCGATTCGTACACTTACGAGGAATTAGAATTTGTTCATCACCGGGTTAATAATGAGGGATATTAGCTTGAGGAAAATAATGAGAACAATTATTTCATAAAAGACTTTATTAAATAATAATAATAAACATGATAATAACACTTGTTTTTCTGCGCTTGTAGATTAATTAAAATGAGCAATATGAACCCATCATCACTGCGATAAATGATCGAACGGGGAAATAAATGAAATGGTGAGAATTTTATTAACTGGTATATAAGTATAAACAATATACTTAAGTCAAGCGATAGATTATACACCATTGAGTAGACTTTGTCCCTAAAGCTTGCGGATAGTTCTTTCCATCAGACTGAGTATGCATATATAAAACATACACATGATGCTAAAATAGAAATGACAAGATACGGGGAAATGCAATAAAAATACCATTTTATGTTTGGAATGAATTAAATAACCATAAAGTTTGAAATTCTTTACTAAATGACCATCACTCAAGCAATATAAGTTTATCGCTTAAGCGATGTAGACTTATATATAAACTTATCTCTTAAGCAATATGTTTAAAATTTAAATTACTTAAACGATAATGCATTTAAAACTTTATGACTATTTAATTCATTCCAAACTTGAAATAACCTTTTAATAATTCGTCGTGCAAAATTTTTCCTCATCCAAATTCCTAATTATCTTACTTAGATGACACTAAAAGTTAACAATGACACTAAAAAATAAAAAAATAAAAATTACAAAGAAAAAAAATTACCATTAGCATGTTAAAACTAACAGAATTAAAAAGTAAATGAAAATGATAATAAAAAGTTAAACATAACAAAATAAAAAGTAACAATAATAAAACCCTTTCTTTTAAGAGGAATTTGTCTTCCGTCTTCATACACTCCTAATACAGCCGCCGCTCCATCCCTCTCCCACCCACCTCTTCTTTCATGGCTGCAAACTAATTTTTCTCCGGTGCCGCTGCTTCTTTGCCATTCCCCGTGACCAAAACCTCAGAAGTTGCCGGAATAAGCAGAATTTGCAGTTTTTCCACTTCTTGCATCATCTAACCTTTGTATAATCACTTGCGCACACAGTATGGGGAGCACTGGAGAGGATCAGACGGTCCCCAAGCTTCCGGTTCCGGGGAAGCGTAACATCCTGATAACCAGCGCCTTGCCTTATGTCAACAACGTTCCTCACCTCGGCAACATCATCGGCTGTACCAATTCTGTTTATATTTCTTTTTATTAAAAAAAAAAATTGTAATTTTTAGTGTTATTTGAGTTGTTCTGATGTTGGTATCTGCAGGCGTGTTGAGTGCCGATGTGTTTGCTAGGTATTGTCGTCTTAGAGGGTACAATGCTATTTACGTGTGCGGGACTGATGAATATGGTACTGCCACTGAGACTAAGGCCATGGAAGAGAATTGCTCTCCTAAAGAAATTTGTGACAAGTAAGTTTTCTTTTTCCAGTATAATTATGGGATATATGGTTTAAACTGGTTTACAATTTTTGTTTTATGTACCTGTAAATTTCATTTTCTTGCTATCAAGATTATTTGTGTACTACTAAAAGGGCTAGGTTTACTTCAAACAATGTTGATATTTACAATTTTTGTACTTCTATAATTTTCCTATTTGACGTGATGAATGATGTGATAATCAGAAATCAGTGCCTGTTAATGGTACACTCTATGTGCCTTAATTCACATTTGGGTCCACATTTAGTGCTTATGTAATTATAATTGATGAATGAATGGCCGAGCAGCTAAAGTACCTAAAGTAGTGATAAATCCCATTAGTAAAATAGGTCCTAAGGAAAGTCCATCTATTTCCAATCTCCACTATAAATAAATAAAATTGATCCTAGCTGGATTTGTGGATCATCAAACTGGAAATGATAACAGAACGCAAGGTCTATATGCTGTGGGAACTATCAATGCTAATTTTTTCTTTACTGCTGTAGTTTTTCCCTCACACATTGGCAAGGACGTGCACTGTAGCCATTGCTGCTTATGAGTACATGTTGTTGAAGTGTATAATTCTATATTAGGATATTAGGATTGTAATCAATTTATATTAGGATATTAGGATTGTAATCAATTTATATTAGGATATTAGGATTGTAATGAATATATATTTAGAACAAAATCTGTAAAATAGGAAGTTAGATTATTCATTTTCTAGATTAGATTATTTGTTTCCTAGATTAGTTCTTTATTTTCCTATATATTGATGCATTATTTTTTCTCAATACACAAGTAATAAAACACACTATTAGTTCTCTCTGATTTTCACATGGTATCAGAGCTAGGTTGTAAGAAATTTAAATTTTTTTTTTTCCGGCGACGATTAGGCGTCTCTCTCCAGTGGTCAGAACCTCCATTCGACCATACACGTCTCATCGTCTCCATCTCGCCGGCAGAACGTCAAAAGATCGACGTCATCGGCCGCTGCACACGCCTGCACACACGGTGTTTCTTTCCGGCATATCCAACTCCGATCTCCTTTTCCGACAAGTGTCAGTTCTCATTGCTGGCACTAGCTTGCTCAAAAGACGACGGCGAGCAAAACCCACTAAGGTTCTATTGCCTTCGACGTCAAACTCCGACAGCTTCACCAGATTCCGCCACTGTCCTCTCCAGATCTTTTCTTGATTTTTTTTTTTGGACAGCCTGTTGTGTCTCCAATCTGTTTGTTTGATCCATGTTACCTCTGGTTCTGGTTTCCGATCAGATTTGCTAGTTATCATGGTTACTTCCAACTCAAGCTCCATTTCTAGTGATTTTTCCTTCTTGTCTCTCCTACTAATCACCACTGATAAGTAGATTGGGAGTGTGAATTATTCTTCTTGGGTTGCCTCTGTGGAGTTATGGTGTACGGGTCAAGGCTGGAGGATCACTTGACCACAAAGGCTGCTGACATCACATCAAATAAGTCTTCTTAGATCAAAACTGATGCTTTATTGTGTAGTCTATTATGGCAGTCAATTGACAATAATCTGCATCCCGTTTACAAACATACCACACATGTTGTGAGATATGGAGTCAATCTAAACCATTATATGCCAATGATATTCAATGCTTGTATTCCGTTATATCCAATCTCATTCATCTAAAACAACAGGATATGAGTATGTCAGATTTTCTTGGTAAGATGGCCTCCCTCAAGGCAGAGTACAATCTTCTCTTACCATCTGGTAAATCTACTGCAGAAGATCTAGCACAACGAGACAAATTCTTCATGGTTCTAACCCTTGCTGCTATTAGTCCTGATCTCACTCCTGTACGAGATTAGATTTTAGCTATCGCTACTGTGTCATCTCTTGATGAAATATTTGCTATGTTACTTCAGGTTTCATCCCTAAGTACTGTCCCCAGTTCTATCGTTGTTGACTCTTCTACTCTGGCTTCTTAGTCTCAAACTACTTATAATGGAGAGCAGGGAGATCGTGGTCGAAGCAGACGACCCAAGTGTAGTTACTGTCATTGTTGGGGGCATACCAGGGAAAAATGTTACAAATTACATGGTCGCCTTACTTGGACCGCTAATGTTGCTCAGGTTGACCTTCGTTCTGACTCTTTTGAAGGACACACTCAGCCATCATTAACTCTCACTGGGGTTGATTATGAAGAATACCTCTAGTTTCAGGCAAATAAGCAGTCTTTTTCATCTATTGCCTCTATCACTCAATCGAGTAATTCAGTTGCATGCCTTACTTAGTCTTCTTCTTTTGGACCTTGGGTTCTTGACTTGGGTGCCTCTGATCACATTTCTAATAACCCTCAATTACTTTCTCATTTAACTAATGTTGCATCTTTACCATACGTTACTTTAGCCAATGGCTCCAAAGCTGTTGTTAAAGCCGTAGGTCATGCCAAACCACTTCTATCCTTAGAATTAGACTCTGCTCTCTATATTCTCAATTGTCCATTTAATCTTGTGCCTGTCAATAAACTTATCTGCTCTTTAAATTGTTCTATATCTTTTGATATTGACCCTGTTGTTATACAGGATCGAGGCACGAGACGGATGATTGGCACAAGACATGAGTCACAGGGCCTTTATCATCTCCATCTACCATTTATAGCATGCACTGTCTCTGAATCACAAACACTCCTTCATAATCGTTTGGGTCATCCTAGTTTAGTAAAGCTTAAAAAGATGCATCCTGGTCTATCTAATTTATCGTCTTTAAATTGTGAGTCATGTCAGCTTGGAAAACATTCTCGTAACACCTTTCCAAAGCGTGTCAATAAACGGGTTGCGTCCTCTTTTGAGTTAGTTCATTCAGATGTGTGGGGACCTTGTCGTGTGTCATCTGTTTTAGGTTTTCAATACTTTGTTACCTTTATTGATGATTACTCACGCTGCACTTGGTTATTCCTAATGAAAACTCGTTCCTAGTTATTTTCCATCTTTGAATCTTTTTGTGCAGAAATTAAGACTCAATTTAATTCTGTTATTTGAGTATTATGCAGTGATAATGCTCGCGATTATTTTTCTTATCCCTTTACTAAATTCATGTCTTCTCAGGGAATCCTTCATCAGTTCTCTTGTGCTTATACCCCACAACAAAATGGGGTTGCTGAGCGTAAAAACAGACATTTCATTGAAACTGCTTGTACCCTATTTTTACATAATAAAGTCCTTTTCCCTTTTTGGGTGGATGCTATTTTGACCGCTTGTTTCTTAATAAATCGGATGCCCTTTTCTGTCCTCAAAGACAAGGTACCTCATTCCATTTTATTTCCTAATCAATCGTTGTATTCTATCCCTCGTGTCTCTGGGTGCACATACTTTGTCCATGTTTTCCCTCCTGGTCAGGACAAACTGGCAGCCAAATCTATTAAGTGTATTTTCTTAGGGTATTCACGTCTTCAGAAAGGATATAAGTGTTATTCTTTATCAACACATCGATATTCTCTCTGCTGATGTTACGTTTTTTGAGTCGTCTCCATTCTTTTCTCCTTCTACCTTAGATTGTGAGTCAATAACCACGGTCCTTCCCATACCGTACATTACCAATCTTCCTGAGTCTGTCATAGCCCCACGATCTTCTACTATCGAGTCTCCCATTACAAACCATAGTCTTGTTCCATTTACAGGTACAAGTCTTGATCCTGTTAGTGTCCTTGAGGCTCCTGTCAATGGCAGTCCTGCTCCTGATTCCTCCAATGCCACGGTCCTCTCTCCTGATGATCAGTTTCCCATTGCTATTCGTAAAGGTATGCGGTCTACTCGCAACCCTCGTTCAATCTATAATTTAATTTATCATCGTTTATCTTCATCATATTATGCATTTGTGTCCACACTTTCTTCTGTTTTTGTCCCTTCAAATGGTCATGAGGCACTCTCTAATCTCGAATGGTGTCAGGCAATGGTTGATGAGATGACTGCTTTGCATCATAATCACACATGGGAGTTAGTTCCATTACCTCCAAGACATTCGACTGTTGGGTTTCACTGGATTTACACGGTCAAAGTTGGTCTTGATGGTCAGGTTTATCGCTTAAAGGCCCGATTAGTTGCCAAGGGCTACACTCAGATATATGGGATGGATTATTTTGATAGTTTTTCCCCGATTGCTAAGATGTCTTTTGTCTGCTTATTTTTAGCAATGGTTGTTGTTCAACATTGGCTTTCGTATCAATTGGATATTAAGAATGTCTTTCTTCATGGTGAACTTCAGGAAAATATTTATATGGAGCAACCTCCTGGGTTTGTTGCTCAGGGGGAGTCTGCCTTGGTATGCAAACTTCTTCGTTTTCTGTATGGTTTGAAACAGTCTCTCGTGCTTGGTTTGGACAATTTAGTATTATTATTCAAGAGTTTGGTATGATTCGATGCGAGTTTGATCATTCTGTCTTTTATAGAGGTACATCATCAGGGCAATGTATCTATCTGGTTGTTTATGTTGATGATATTGTCATTACAGGAAGTGATCAAGATGGTATTGAACAATTGAAAAAACATTTATTAAGACACTTTCAGACCACAGATTTAGGACTTCTTAAATACTTCCTTGGTATATAAGTTGCTTAGTCCAAATTTGATATGGTTATCTCTCAGAGAAAGTATGCACTAGATATTCTTGAAGAGACAGGAATGTCAGATTGCAGACCAATAGACTCTCCTATGGATCCTAATTTAAAACTCTCACTAGGATAGGGGGAGTCGCTGGTTGATCTTAGAAGATACCGAAGACTGGTTGGTAAACTTAATTATCTCACTATCACACGACCTAATATTTCCTTTTCTGTTATTGTTGTAAGTCAGTTTCTACAGTCTCCATGTGATAGTCATTGAGATGCAGTTGTTCGGATTTTAAGGTAGATAAAAGGTGCACCAAGCGAAGGCTTGTTATATGAGAACAGGGGTAATTCTCATATTGTTGGATATTCTGATGCTGATTGGGCAGGGTCTCCATCTAATAGATGTTCTACTTCAGGTTTTTGTGTGCTTATTGGAGGAAACCTAGTGCCTTGGCAAAATAAGAAGCAAGCTGTTGTTGCCCGATCAAGCGCAGAAGCTGAATATCGTGCGATGACCTTAGCTACTGGTGAGCTCATTTGGTTAAAGCAATTGATCCAAGAGTTGAAATTTGTAGAAGTGTCACAAATGAAGTTACTCTGTGATAATCAAGCTGCTCTCCATATTGCCTCTAATCCAATATTTCATAAGAGGACTAAGCACATAGAAATTGATTGTTATTTTATTCGGGAAAAAGTTCTATTTGGTTGTATTACCACTAGTCATGTCAGTTTCAACGACCAATTAGCAAACATCCTCACTAAATCTCTCAGGGGTCCGTGCATTGATCTTATCTTTAGCAAGCTTGGTGTATATGACTTATATGCTCCAGCTTAAGGGGGAGTGTTGAAGTGTATAATTCTATATTAGGATATTAAGATTGTAATCAATTTATATTAAGATATTAGGATTGTAATCAATTTATATTAGGATATTAAGATTGTAATCAATATATATTAAGAACAAAATCTGCAAAATAGGAAGTTAGATTATTCATTTCCTAGATTAGATTATTTGTTTCCTAGATTAGTTCTTTATTTTCCTATATATTGATGTATTATTTTTTTATCAATACACAAGTAATAAAACACACTATTAGTTCTCTCTGATTTTCACACGTGATGATAAATTCCTGTTTGCAAGACTTTCTGTCGTGTGTAATTGTGAATCGTGGCTTTATAGGTATCATGCAATTCATAAGGAAGTCTATAAATGGTTCAACATCAGTTTTGATGATTTTGGACGTACATCAACTCCACAGCAGACTGAAGTGTGCCAAGAAATTTTCAAGAAACTGTTGGAGAACAACTGGCTTGTTGAGAACACAATGCAACAGGTACTCTTTTTAACTTGCATTTATATTTTCCATGATTTACTTAGACTCTTTTTTGACTTGAATTCCTTTGGCCATTTAGCCTTATTGTGATACATGCAAAAGGTTCTTAGCTGACAGACTAGTGGAGGGTACCTGTCCAACCGAAGGCTGTAATTACGAGTCTGCTCGGGGAGATCAATGTGAAAATTGTGGAAAGCTTTTGAATGCAACAGACTTGAAAGATCCTAAATGCAAGGTAATCATGGATTCTTCTCTATCAATGTATCATATTTATGTCTTATCACCCAACATGACAAATTTTAAGTCATTTTACAATGAAATTGTTTTTATGCTGGCTAGAGATATTTTGGTAGTAAGACATGTAGTGTAACCCAATACGTGTTAAGAGGCTTTAAGAGATCTCCATTATGGATTTTTTTAATTAATATTTCTAACCCTCTATCTACAACACTTGAGTTCGTGCAAAATTCTATTGTGCAAGTCTGTGGTAATTGTTAAATAAAAAATGAATGTTGCCATCTGATAGGAGTGGGCCTAAACCTTGGGTCAAGGGCCTAGGTGGTTGGGTAGAACTCACCTTGGAAAACCAGCTTGCCAAGGGACGGTGTCCAACTCCTTATAAACCACTTAACCCTTCCATTCCTTTCCAATGTAACCTTGGGCCCAAGGTCAGCCTACCATGTAGGCGCTGTCACGTGGGTGTAGGATCATGCTCCGTTACCAATTGATAGGAATAGGCCTAAACCTTGGGTCAAGGTAGGGATGGGCACGGGCCGGGTCGGGTGGGGCCAGGTCCCCTGTCTCCAGCCCTGACCTGAAAGCTTAAGGGGATTCCCCGATCCCGGCCCGTAGCCCGTTCGGGGAATTTGGGGAATCCTCGAATAAAGTCCATTCCCCAAATGGGGAATTCGGGGTTTTGTGTCTTCTTGTGTCCTTATTACCATTTTCTCCAAATTATAATATACCATTAAAAAAGAAATTAAATCTATAATAATTTATTGATCTATTATAATCAATTGAAACACCAAATGATATATTACACATATATAACATATATATTATGTATTAATATATGATTATAAATAATAACATATTATGTATAATGTATAACATGTATATGTTATATACATTATACTTATATACCATATATAATGTATAATGTACAATGTATAATATATAATGTCAAATGTATACCATATATAGTGTATAATGTTTAATGTATATTGTATAATACATATAGATTTTATATATTACAAATATTTATAATGATTTATTACATTTAATTTAGTTTTATTTATTACCTATTTGTATATGATTTCATAAAATACTTACACAATTATAATCTGTTATTGTATAATATATGAATGATTTTCAAATATTAAAATTAATGTAGGTATATATAATATATATAATTGACTTTTTAATATATATATATATACAGGCCGGGCTAGGCCGGGGACAAAACGGGGCCAGGCTGGGGCATGACCTATCCCGGCCCCGGCCTGTCCCCGAATTTCGGGACTAATTTTGGGCCTGATTCCAGCCCAAATCCCGAATGATTCGGGAAAACTCCGTCCTGTTCGGGGCGGGGCAGGTCCCGCGGGGCCGGATTTTATGCCCATCCCTAGGTTAAGGGCCTAGGTGGTTGGGTAGATCTCACCTTGGAAAACCGGCTTGTCAAGGGAGGGTGTCCATCTCCTTATAAACCACTTAACCCCTCCATTCATTTCCAATGTGGGATCCTAACACCATCTAAGTTGTAGTTACCTGAAAAAGTGAAATTGTGTGTTGAAGTTTTGGACTGAAATTGGGTCTGTATTTTGTTGCTTTTTCTCGTTGAGTTCCTATTTATTTTCGTTTTCATTTTTTTTTAACAAACCGAATATTATTTTTGCTGAACATTACATGACAAAAAAGCCACAAGGAAGAATGTTAAAGCATATGCTTTTAATATATAAAAGACCTGGAAATGTGGTGTGTTGTCCAATCGTATGTTCTTGGCATCTAACCTTGTTATAAAAACAGGTCTGTAGGAACACTCCACATATTCGTGATACAAACCACTTGTTTCTTGATCTTCCTGCGCTAAAGGATAAATTGGAAGAGTATATCAACAATATGTCAGTGGCTGGATCTTGGAGTCAAAATGCTATTCAAGCAACATATGCATGGCTTAAAGAAGGGCTGAAAGTAAGATGCATTACCAGGGATCTTAAGTGGGGGGTTCCAGTTCCTCATGAGAGATTTAAGGAAAAGGTAAGATAAGATAATCATTAGGTATCACACATGGTTATTTTGCAATACTGCTTGATTGTGATTTTGTTTATAGTTCTTTTTATTTGGATTATGTGCATACCTTTTGGCTGCAAGAGCTCTAGGAGATTGATTATTTATGTTACTAATTTCTGTCTTGCAATGATAGGTTTTCTATGTTTGGTTTGATGCACCTATTGGGTATGTCTCAATCACTTCATGCTACACCCCTGAGTGGGAGAAGTGGTGGAAGAATCCTGAAAATGTAGAGCTGTTTCAATTTATGGGAAAGGATAATGTGCCATTTCACACAGTAAGTGTTTTTTCTTCAAATTTCTTTTAAATCTTGCTAGAAGTAGATAAGATGCTCATGGTTCAAGTTTGTAGTTATTTCTTTTAACTGATGAAGTTATATTAAATAATGATGGAGATCGTATCTTATTTGTGATGTGTAGCTTAAGTTTTTAATTATTGGCATACTATGTTAATATTTCAGGTGATGTTTCCTTCTACGCTTCTTGGGACTGGTGAAAACTGGACTTTGATGAAGACTATCAGTGTCACTGAATACTTAAATTATGAAGCTGGTTAGTTAACCATCTGATTTGGGTTACCCAATTTTAAATGGCTGTTGATTTGATGAACGAAAAATGCTTTTCCAAATCATGTTTTTCTTTTTTTATTTGTCTTAGAATTGTTGTCTCTGTAGGCAAATTTTCCAAGAGCAAAGGTGTAGGAGTTTTTGGTAATGATGCAAAGGACACAAACATTCCTGTAGAAGTATGGAGATATTACTTGCTAACTAATAGGCCTGAGGTATCTGTTGTTACAATATCGTTTATGATTCTTTCATTTATTGATGTTATTACTTTCTGACCTTAGTGTATGAATTATTGCTAACTATAGCAATTTTTTGTGGGTTAGGTATCTGACACATTATTTACGTGGGCTGACTTGCAAGCGAAATTGAACAGTGAGTTGCTAAATAATTTGGGCAACTTCATCAATCGAGTTTTGAGTTTCGTTGCTAAACCTACAGGTTAGTAAGCTATTCAACATTTAAGCCTTTTATTATGAAATATTTGCGGCTGGGTTAGCTACTTAATTTGATTTTGACCTTCTTCCAAAACTATTTAATCGTAGAAGTATTTTATTTTATTATTGTTTGTGAAACTGTTTGGAAGTCAAAGTCATGCCACACTGCTCCCTTTATGTTTATTTTATTTTTCTCAAATTGTTAAATGTACTTATTAGTTATCTGTCAGTCACTTCAATGAAGATGGTCACATTTATTTTGGAATGATCTTGGTGCAGAGTTTTATAATTTATTATTTTTCTTGATTTGTTTTGACAATGTAATGTAGGCAATGATAAGTCAAATTTTTTTTTTATAGTTAAAGTCCTATTAATTTTCAATTTTATTTATGAATTTTTTTTAGTTTAATATTTTTATTATTATTTAGGATTCATGTTTTGTTTTGTTTGGTAGTCTAAAAAGGTTTAGGATTTGTTAGCTATGAGGAGGCTTGTTATTTCATGACTTAGGCAAAAGTTCAAAAATAATTTATTAAAAAATTTCCTTTTGGAATTATTCTGTTGAGGATTCTACATTCTTCTGATGGATTCAACAGTTATTTTAGCTCGTAGGAATGAATCACCACTAAAACATTATCTACCCAACCGTTGCATCACAATATCCGTTTATTTGGAAAACTTGGATGTCTACTTTATGGAGTTAAGAATGGTTTAAATGTTTGATATATTACTATAAGATATGTGTTGAACTGGACTATGGATTTTATCCACGAGTTTCCTTGTCATTTTAAACAAGAATATAAATTTGTTTCATGTTTGAAGGTCAAGGATATGGTTCTGTTGTTCCTGATGCTAATGGTGCCAAGTCGCATCTGTTGACAAAGACATTGGCTGAAAAAGTTGGTAAACATGTGGAGCAATATATAGAAGCCATGGAGAAGGTGACTGATAGTTTACTACATAGGTGTTGTAGTTACTACAACTCTTCTGTCCAATTGTTCTTGCATTTGTTTAAGTGCTTGTTTGCTTGTTTGCCTGTTTATGTAGGTTAAACTAAAGCAAGGGCTAAAAACTGCAATGAGCATTTCAAGTGAGGGGAATGCATATCTTCAAGTAAGTCTGCACAGGTTCATGATTGTCTTCGTAAAGCGTTAGATCCTAGTTAGATGGGTTCTTTTTGTTGTAGTGGATACGTGATCCACTGTTTGTGTGTTTGGTTTAACAATGATAAATAGCTTTACATTTCTTATAAAAAAAAAAAGAACAAGAAAGCCTGGAAGACTTTGAATTTCTGATTTTAGGCTTGTTCACGTGTGCGTGTGTGTGTGTGTGTGATAGACCTCCTATCAATAAGGTCTACAAGTTAAAAGGGCGAAAAAGGGCACGAAGGGGCAGAGAGGGGTAAAGGAGAGTTTGTTATGAGAATTGTAAAAAGAGAGTTTGTTATGGGAATCTCCATGTGGATGAGTGGTTGTTAGGGTAGGGATAATTAGTAGGGTATTTAGTATATATATGAGTATTAGTCTGGGGTGAGGGGTAAGTAATTTTTTAAGGGATTATCAATGGAGGCTCCTAGCTCCTTGAACTGCTGGGGATTATATGGTTACTGAGTCTGCTGTTTATTCGGATTTGCACCTCTTTTCTTGCTTAATACAATTTTTTATTACCATTAGGATTGCTTGTTATCTTGTTTGTCTGTTCTTTTGTGTGTTGTGCTTGGGATTTGGTTCTGTTTATCAGGTACTTCTATCAGTGTGCTTGCTATCATAAATCTCTGTTGGGTGCTTATTGAAATAGTATAGTGACACTAATGCCTTCTGTAAATGATGCCATTTAGGAAAGCCAATTCTGGAAGCTTTACAAGGAAGACCAACCTTCTTGTTCTATTGTTATGAGAACTTCAGTGGGTCTAGTACATCTTCTAGCATGTTTGTTAGAACCATTTATGCCGTCCTTTACGGTTGAGGTAATATAGTTGACTTTCAGATCTACATGCATATATGTTCAATTTTACTACTGATTCCTTATACAAAGACTTTTTCTCTTTTTGATTGCACTTGAAGGTATTTAAGCAGCTTAATTTGCAACCTGAAAAGCAAGTTTCCCTTTGTGATGAAAAGGGGGAAATTGATAGGGCAAGAAGACCTTGGGAAATAATCCCTGCTGGTCATAAAATTGGGACGCCAGCACCATTATTCAAAGAATTGGTATTTCTTATTATGCCAAATTTCTTTAATTGGTTCTTTTTCTCTCTGGTGATAAGTTTGGTTTGCTCATCTTTCTTCCTTTTGATTCGTACTCAATTAGTCAAATTAACTGATGTCCAGAAAGACGAAGAAGTGGAAGAATTTCGGAAGAAGTTTGCTGGAAGTCAAGCTGATAGGATTATTAGGGAAGAAGCGGAAGCTGCTAAAATTGCTGCACAACTGAAGAAAACAAAAGTTTCAGGTTACATTAAAGTTTATTTATTAAATATTTCATACTACTTGTTTTATTTTTTGCTAATTCATTTATTTTTTTATTGGATGAATCTAGTGCCATAATCATGGTACGTAAGTATCAATGCCTTTCTTCTTGTTACTTATGATTACCATCCTGACATGAGATCATACCTATTCTTGTTTTTACAAGTTTTGAGTTCAATATCACAAGGTTAACACTTCCACATTACAAGTAATGAGTATTGCAATTATAACATTTTGCTGGAATCAGTACCTTCAAGTGATTAAAGTTTCTTGATTTCTTATTGGATACCTACTGGTGAAGTTACCATGGGCTGATACTGTTGAAGTGCGGGCAGGATATGTTGATTTGTATAAGGTGTATATCTTTCTGGAGTTGAGGAATTTTTTTTTTTTTTTTTTTTTTGTCTGGATCTTGACCAAGCACACTTAACGCAAACTTTTTATTTTGGAAAGTTTTCTTGAATTAAGTTCTCAGTTCTCCTGATAATTGGATATCTTTGTCTGTAAAAGAAGAATTTTTTTTTCGAGTATAGAGCTAACACATGTATGTCAAATGCTTCTTCAAGCTTGCTGTTGTTTTATGAACAAAATTTCAATCTGTTGTAACAGCTCATAAAAAAAATCAAAGAAAAATGATATTGCCTAAGAAGACAATTCTTTTAATTTCAACTCTTGAAGCACTAGCATAAGCTTATTTAATAGGTTAAGGTCAAAGTGTGTAGTTCTTTTACCATAAAACTTATGTCTACAACCATTTGCATTTATTTAATATGTTATATGGTAGGATGGAAATAAGAGGATGATAGGATGGAAGAAGGTAGGGAAGGGGATGGAGATCCATCTTTTGTGTACTTGTTTGTTAGAAGAGAACAGAGGAGAAGGATAGGGAACAGTCAGATGAATCCAAGAGGTTAAGGTCAAAGTGCTTAGTGTTTTTTTTTTCTTCTCAACTTTGGACAACAAGAATTAAGATGAATTATAAGAGATGCTATTGCTTCAGAATCCTTTCCTGTCAATTCTTTCAACCAAGGAAGTGTGCTCTGCCCCTTGTCTTTTCATTTGTCTGATTTTCTTGATTTTACATCCTTCTTCTGAACAAGTGTGTGAGGAACACATATTAATCACGTTATGATGTGTCTTGGTGTTCTTTAATCATCATACTTGCTATGCAGAATTTTTTGAAACTGAAAATGAGCTAACAATAGGGGGATTAGCTTGTCATAAATAAGAAATTGCAGCTCATTTATACCTAATTTATGGAATTTTTCCAATCCCCTTACAAGTCAAGGACATTCATTCACTTGAGAGTGAAAGAGTAGGGGAAAGAGAGGGGAATTGGAAACATGTGCCAGCCTTGTTTGGTTTCTCCGAACCTTTCTTGAAAGAGTAAAAGAGTCTAAGTTTATAAGAGAGAATATTAGAATCCTTGCCATTTGATTTCTTATGCTTATTTTTCTCAATCTGCTCATTAGGAGAAACAAAGTAAATTAAGATATCTTATCCAAAATTAGGTAATATAAATTAAAATGTCTAAAAAAGGAATTGGTTGTGAAAAAGAGCACTCTATTGGCAAAATTGCATCACATATCAGTCACTATCACATAATAACAAGATTGATAAAAGTACTAATTTGTCCCATTTTCGTTATTGAAAATGTAACATCTTTTACTGGTTAATGTTAACTTTTTCTATCTGTCCTTTACATTGTTTGTTACAGATGGAAGTGGAAAGAAACAACGGCCAACAAAATCTGCATCTGAAGCCAAACCTAAGACTACTGTTGAACCAGAAATTTCCATTGCAAGGCTTGATATACGTGTTGGCAAAATTACAAAAGTTCAGAAGCATCCTGATGCTGATTCTTTGTACGTTGAAGAAATTGATGTGGGTGAAGGACAGCCTCGGACTGTAGTTAGTGGCCTTGTCAAGTATATACCTCTTGAAGAAATGCAGGTTTTGTCCTATGCTCTTGCTGATCATAGTTATACACACTTTCTTATACATATTTGTTCTTTTTTTTTTTTTCCCTTGGAATGCCTCTTGTTGATGTTCATGAAAGTGGACAATACTTTATTTGCTGTAATGATTCTTGAGCAGGAGAGAATGGTCTGTGTTCTTTGCAATTTAAAACCAGCAGCCATGCGAGGAATTAAATCACATGCAATGATCCTCTGTGCTTCCAGCAGTGATCACACCAAGGTAAGCAGAGACGCGAATATTGGCATCATTCCTGCCCATAATATTTTTCTTGTATGCACTGCATTAAATGACAGAAAATCATTATAGAGATGAACTGCATGCTTTAATTTAGGCTCCTGCATTTGATGCAAAATTACTTTTTCTTTTTTCCTTGCAAAAAGGGATTGCACTTGTGATTCTGTTTGACATATTTGGATCTTAATTAACAATGGTCTGTACTAATTGCTTTTTCTTAAAATTTAGAACATGTTTACATGCATATATAGATTAATAACCTCTTGTTTGTGCACAAATTAGGGATAAGATGATGATGCTACGATAAAAGCACTTTAAATGGCTTGATTGCATTTAGATAAATATTATCTAAAGATGCATTAAGCATATGTAATATCAACTGTTGACAGTACGTTATTCTAATGGTTCTTTGGACAAATTTTAACAATTTTTTAACCATTAGATTAAGAGTTTTCTATAGTTGATAGTACAATATGTTGTGTATAATTAATTCACTTTGAGGATTGACGTATCTTAGGTATAGTATTAACTGTTATAGTCTGATAGATCTAGTGATCCACATTGTTTTAAGAAGGATTAGCTACAAAATTTCTAATATGAATTTTCTATTTGTATATTAGATGACGTGGTTAAGTAGATTTTAGAGAAAAATATCTGATTAACATAATTAGGACTATACATCTTCCTCAAACCCCCTCCCCCCTCCCTCCTTCAGCCATCTCATTTCACGGTATGCAGAAATGGAGAAGGTTTTGTTTTCCAATTTTTGAAAACTTTTTAGTTCAAGTACTTGCTTTTCTCTTACAATTAACCTTTCACTGCCACTACAAGTAAAAGTCATTCAACAACCAAAATTGGAACACAAAGATGTGTGTACCATGTCTGTTTATTTATTTATTTTTGATAAGGCAAAAAAAAAAAAAAAATTAAAAATTAAAAAAAAATAAAATGAACTTAGAATACTTATTTGAACTAGAAGTGCACAAAAAGACGGGGGAAAATACAGTGTCTTCACTGCAAGAGCCCTCTAAAACAATGCTAACTGGTTAAAAAAAAACTAAGCCACCAACAGTTGAACACTTTTTCTAAAGTGATTTCAAATCCTCATGCTTACCTTCGTCAAAAGTTCTTTTATTTCTCTCTATATTATGCTTGTACCTGGCATGTAAAGAAAAAAAGTATCCTTCTCAAATTCTTTATTTGACATATCAGCCAGGTCTCTCCTCACCTAACTTTCTAAACAAACGTACCTTTGAGACCTCTCCATCCTACTCCAACCATCCACCACCAAAGTGAATAAGAGGGAAGACAAAAGGATCCTCAATCTCAATTTACTGGAAGCCTAAAAAATCCTCTCAATCTTCCATTTGTAAAGATTGAAACATTAGTAGAAATTAACCTTAATCTATTCTCCATCTCTAACCAAAACCTTTTGACTCCCAAACAGAGCATAGAAAACCCCATTCCAAATGATCATTGACTTTCTCAAAATCAATTAGTAACCATGCCCTCCTCTGTAACTCCACACTCTACCTCATTAGCCACCAAAACAACATCAAGAAGTTGTCCATATTTATTGATAGCAGACCAGTTTCTACTAATTATCTCCTGCAGCTCCTCTTTCAATCTGAGAAACAAGACTTTAGCTATCACCTTTAAAAGGCTTGTATCTAGACTGATGGGTCTAAAGTCATCAACGATAAATGAATCCTTTTTATTTATCACACCACTCTTGTGAAATTCTTGGAGAACTTTGAAGATCTTCCTTCATAGTATCCCAACAAGCATGATAAAACCCCATAGAAAAGCCATCTGGACCTTGAGTTTTCTCATTTCGTGCTAAAACTTTGTGTTTCTTGATTGCTTAAATCCCAAGAGGTCTTTCTAACCAGACCATCTTACTTTAAAATATTAGATACCACTTTTATGAAATTCTTGGAGAATTTAGAGTCTTCCTTCACAATATCCCAACAAGCATGATAAAAATCCCTAGAGAAGCAATCTGGTCCCCTAGATTTCTCATTTTTTGCATTCAAAAACTTCTTTTCTGATTTCTTCAATCACAAGAGGTATTTCTAACCACACCATCTTATTTTTGCAGTTTGGATTCCAATCCAAACCTTGTAATCCAGGTCTAGAAACATTCTCTCTCTATACCGATTCTGGAAAAAAGCTAAACAGTTCCCCTTTCAATTTTGACGATGTGTCCATCTCCCACCTCTAATCTACTAATAAGCTTTCTTGCAACTCACCATACTAGGCAACAATGTAGAAACATTGTCACCTAGCTTAGCCCAAAAAACCTTTGTATGCATTATTGCAGTTGTTGAATTTTAACTACTCTTGCAATCTTATTGAAACTGGTTGACCATTAACACATTTGTTTTGTCAAATTGTATTTTTCATATGGTTTTACTTCTTAGATTTTTAAGAGAAAATCAATTGTTTGAGAGGAGAGATTGTTTAAGAAAATAAGAAAACTCAAAGCCTGTGGCAGTTACGCATATATATTGAATGGGATAAGATGGTCAAAGTAGAAAGTGGTTTTGAGGAGAGAAAATGCAAATTCTAAGAAAATAGTCCGTGGTTCTTATGTACATTGAATTGCCTTTTAAAATCTGCTTGTCTAAGCCTTTGATTGATCTCTAATCTAACGGGTAAAATTGGTGTTAAGATGATTTTGATCAGTCCTTTATGTATGAGGGTTAGGTTCAATAGTCTATTTGATTTAAAACAAGTTTTGCACTCATTATTAATCATTACGTTATAATATATATATTAATATTAATAGCCAAGATTAAAGTTGACACGGAAGTCTCGTCTTACAACAGCTAACAAACTTGTCTTTTGTCATACTAATAAATGTTATAAATTCTCTTTCCTTCCTTCTCCAATACTCAAGTGTCTTCACAATTCTGTTTAAAACAAAATCTGTTATCTTTTTTGCACTTTTTACCAGAGTCTCTCCTCAAACTATTCCTTTGTCATTTAAGTCTTTTCACCACTAAAGTAGATGCAGATTTGATTGTAGCTGGTTCACTTTCAGGTTGAATTGGTTGAGCCACCAAAGTCAGCAAAAATTGGAGAGAGAGTTACATTCCCTGGGTTTGAGGGCGAGCCTGATGATGTCTTAAACCCTAAGAAAAAGGTCTGGGAGACGGTGCAAGTTGATCTGCACACAGATGCACAACTGGTGGCCCACTATAAAGATATTCCGTTCACTACATCAGCTGGTGTTTGCACTGTTTCATCCATCCAAAGCGGGTCAATTAGGTAGAGAGATAAGTTTGAATCAAACAGCAACAACTTTCTTGCCATGTTTTTGACTTCTTATTACTATTTTATTTAATGTAATATTCGCCATTGTTAACAATCTGCTCTAAATTGACTACTTGAGCTGAAATGATAAGAAACTTTTGAGGAAAATTAGCTCAATTTGTTTGATAATAAGTGTAAGGCTCTAGTCGATCAAAGAATAAGATGAAGAAGCGAAAATTTTGAGTCTTGCTTTGATACCATGTTAGCACACAAAGAGTAGAGTATTTTGGGAAAGAAAGCTTAGCTCGTGTATTACTTCACTATCAGTCTTAAGTCTTGTACAGTGGTTAAAGACCTTTTAACAAAAATAACAGTATAGCTGTTTACTAACTTACTAGCAATATACAACTAGCTAACTACATTTAGTATTTAGCTCAACCAATCCGATGTTAAAAAACTTACAGTACATCTCATTATTTCTCCAATAATCACCATTCAAATGATGTGTTGATTGAGTAAGTGATTTATGATATGTATCTCTTGAGATATACATCATAAATTGAGTGAAAACTACGTATACATAAAGGTCAACTATGAAATCTAGATAAAATTTTACAATTTTTAAGAGAGCTAGAACTATTAAACTTTAATTTTTTGTTTGGACCTGAAATGGAGTATCAAACATTGGAATTCAACTTTCAATCAAGAAATTAGAGCTTCGGTGATAAAATCTGTAAATTGGATTTAGCATAACTAAGTGAAATCAAACACCATAACCATTTTTATCATTATTTGATTCATTGTGATATTGAGTCTTGCATTAATTTCATTTTTATTCATTAATTTTTAATTGTTAATTAGCTTGTTAATATTCAATCATTTTATTTATTAATTCTTCAATTAGTATTTTAAATAGGGAATTCAGTAATTAGTGACGCTTTCTTTGCGAGAACGATACTCTATTTATCATTTTATTACTTTTAGCGACTAGTACACTTGCAAAACAAACAAATACGCACCATCATCCTTAAAGATAAAATCTTTTTCATGCTACACCTGAAACTTATATTTATGATGAGTTTTAACTTTTAATCCATTCATCTTATTCCTATGCTTTTAATTCATCTTTCTTATCCCTCGCTTCACCTCCCCACAACCCCACCTGTAGCCACAACAGGCTTCACAAGACCACCCCATCTTCGTTCGAGACTGTCACTGCGAGATCAAGCCTTACGAGGTCACCACTATGGTAATGGCGAGGCCGCGACAGCGCCAGCCATATGCCAATTACCAAATTTTTTGTTTGAATTTCAATTTGTTGGTGTTTGATTTGTCATAATTTTATGTTACGGTGGATTGAAATTGTTTTGAGAAGGCCTGAAGAGATTTTTTATTTTTTGGGGTGAACTAACGAATGTCAATAATTTTTGTTTATTGTTGCTAGATGGCGGTGAAATTGTTTTGTGATCTTAATCTGATGTGGTGTTAGATTTTTTTTTTTTTCTTTTGGTAAACAGGCTAGTTTGTATACACCTCAACTAATCCCGAGAGTTTATTGAACATCTTGTAAACCCAAAGGATTAGGTAAATCACAATATTATTGTGGTAGGTAATCCTAAGGTTTGAACACAAGAACTCAAAAAATGAAACAAACATCTTAACTATAAAGTCAACCCCTTGGGGTTATGTGGTGTTGATTTAGCTTTAAGGGTTTAGCGGTAGGGGGTCACAGTGATGATTTAGGATGGGCTTCGGTGGGAGCATGGTAAGGTTTAGGAGGAGTGAGGACTCTGTGTTTGGTAGAGTATTTAGAATAGTATTTTTGAAAAAGTTAAGTTGGATTGTTATTACGAGAATAAAATTTTAATTTGAAAATGTGTTTGGTAAATTTTTGGAAAACATTTTCTGAAAATATTTAGATTATTTTTTAATTCCTTACATTTGTTAATTTTTTCATGGTAACCAGGACCCACATTTCTCTCTCCTAACCGGCCTTTTTCCCATTTTCTTAATTGAAATTCACTAAAAATAATGAACTAATGAAGCAACAAAGATTTACAATTTTGTATGTAAAGAAAATGAAAACAAACCGCACAAATCATAAGCTGAGTACTGCCTTAATAACTTATAGGGTGTGTTTGGTTAAGGGTAATCCCCCATTACTAGAGATGGCAATGGACTTGGAACTTTCAGGTACCCGGCTCGACCCTTCCTGAAAAAGCTAGGCTTTACCTGGTGTTAGTAGGCTTGGGCTTAGGCTTAGGATTGATTTTAAGGCTCGCCCTTGGGTACTAGTCGAGCATGGGTATGTCTTCAGTCCGGGCCCAACCCGACAATTTTACTATTAATTTACTAAATTACCCTTATACTATATATTTAATTACAGAATTATCCTATTTATATATATAAAAAAAATTGAAATTTATTAATATTTAGTGAGTATTAAAAAATAAATTAATATTTAAAAATTTTTCTAGAATTAAAAATATAAAAAAAATATTGAAATTTATTAATATTTAAAAATTCACATTATAAAAAAGGGCGGGCTTGGGCCGAGACTGAGATTATAAAAAGCCCGTTGGGCCAAGCTTGGGCTTTACCCATCATCCCCATGACGAGCCCAGGTCAGGACTAGGCCTTTGTCATGGGGTCAAACTAGGGTCCGAGCCAAGGGGTACCTGGTCTTGGCCCAATTCATTGTCATCTCTACCCATTACTGAGGTAAAGTCATCTTATATTACTTGATTATCACAATTGGTTATCAAGTAATATAAGATTCCGGTAATCTTCCAAAACCAATAGTAAATAATATTGGTTATATAGGAAGTAATCTGATCACCTCCATTTTCTTAGGTATTTTAAGACTAATTGGTAATCTTAATTTTTATGTAATTTTATCCCTTATTGATAAAATTTTAGGACAATAATGCCCTTGTTATCTAAACAATTTACAATAAATTTATGGATAGTTTTAACCTCATACTTAGGATTTTTAAGACATAATTACCCTTGTACTTAAACCAAATTACCCAAGACCACATCCATCCCAACCACCCAAGAGGACTGCTAGTTGTTGATCGTCGTTGGCCACCAGCGCCGGCCACCACTAGCAATCACTAGAACGGCACACGACCGACTAAATCCAATCGATCGTGCCCCATTCTAGCGACTACCACGGTGGTGATTGGCTATCGGTAATGGCTTGGGGTGGGTGGGGCTGACTTTGTTACAAATTAAAGTTTTATATGGCTGAGGTGTTTTAGCAAATTTTCAAATGTAGAGAGTTAAAAAAAATGATTCAAAAAATAATATTATATTAATATTTAAAAAGGAGGGCAATTTAGTAATTCTATAACATATCCACCAATTTAGCCTCCCAACCAAACATATCAATATAACATATCCACCAATTTATTTCAACTTAACAAAACACATTTCCCTAAATATTCGCAATAATTTCAAGGTAATCTATTTTTCCATTAATATAATATTCTCAATAATACAACATTCCTTGAAGCAAATGCACACTTAAATAATATAACATATTTTTTTAAATCCAAGTACAAAATTTGGTTCGGGAAGACTTGGAACCCGTATGAGTATTACTCAAACTTGGATCCAAAATTGATTTCCTGAGTGAATAATATTTTACTTACAAAGTCCTCATACAAAGATATATGTCTAAAGTAGGGGTGGATGGGTGTGAGTACCCGCCCTTTTCTGAAGGAACTGGAACAATCAGTTTTGATTCTTTAATAGCTGTAACCGGAACCTGCAAAACAGGTTTTGCTTCCGGTTTCGGGAACGCGATAAATTTACAAAATGATCCATATTTGTTTCAAAAATAAAAATAAACCCTTAAAAAGTTACAAATAAACCCCCATCTCACAACGAATTTTTACCATTGGATTATAACTCATGTACCAATCACTTTGAAAAAGCTTTTTTATAAGCTAAAAAGTAAAACTGTAAGCGCCCCTTGCAAACAAACTAAGTCAAGTTCTTTCCTTTCTTCGGGGCAAATGATTAAAAGGCCATATTGGCCTTGAATTTAATTAAAAGGCCATGTAGTTTTTTAGTCTTTACTAATTGACCTTATTTTTTTTATTAAGACAAACTAATAATAATTAAACAGTAATCATGGCTTAATTAGGATTAATGAAGTATTGTGTAATCTTTTAAAAATTATAATATGTCCCCAAAAACCTGAAATTATTGCAAACAAACCCAAACATAACATCTTCTTCTTCTTCCTCCTGCCATTAACACATCCCTCCCCTGGTTGTTGTTTATTCTAAACTTCGTCTGCATCTTCTTCTTCCTCTACATCTTCTTATTCTTGTACATTTTCTTCTTTCTCCTTCTTGTACATCTTCTTCTTCCTGCCATTAACACTATCTTCTTCCTTCGCCATTAACATCTTCTCCACCACAGATCCGCCTCCTCCTCCTTCTGACATTTCGTCAAGGTATGTGTATCTCCCCTTTCCATTTTATATTTCGATTTACAAAGATTTAATGATGGATTGGGTTTGGGTTATGATTTTGATTTAGTTGTTTAGGTTGTTGGGTTGTGTTTGATGCAATGCAAGTTGAAAGGAGTTAAATTTGTTAAATATTTTCTTGCATTGTGGGTAGTTGGCAGTGGTAGCACCGATTGTAGGTGGAGATGACTGAAAATATGTTCTAGATCTGATGGATCGCTTAAGCGATTTGGTGTATCGCTTAAGCGATCTGGTATGTCGTATAATGCAGCAGATTAAAGATCACTTAAGTGATTAGGCATATGGCATAAGATCGCTTAAGCGATCAGACTTATTTATACTAGATCGCTTAAGCGATATACTGGATCACTTAAGCGATATACTGGATCGCTTAAGCAATCCAGTAAGCGATATAGCAGATCGCTTAAGCGATACACCACATTGCTTAAGCAATTCTACAGATGCTTTTTAAAATCTATCAACCCTTAATATATCAATTAATAATTTTTGTTTTCTTGCATTATAGGTACTTGGCTATTATTAGATATGTGACAAGTTGTTTGGGGTGTTGAATATTTTGGTGAGTGGGTGGAGGAAGAAAGTTGCCAGAAGAGGATTGGGAAGAGTAAGCAAGTTAAACCAATTGCGGTGAGTACAAAAGTTAGTTTTGATGATGTATTGATGAAATTATTAGAAGAGGTGGATTGAGTTGCTAAGGTGGTGATATAGTCGTGAAGTATGTTTTAAATAATTTTTTTAAAACATACGGCTCTTGCCATCACAATAAATTTTTCAGCACAATAGTTATATCTTGTAAATGTGTGATGACATTACATTTGTGTTTTGAGAAGCTTGAATAAATCATCCTTTATATGGTATTAAATAAAATTAATTATTTGTAACTTTCATCCATTTTAAATATTATCAAAATAATTGTCATGTCAAATCAATCAATTTATTGAATTAGTCACGAGTGAGCTGTAAAAAGCAACACCAAGTCCAAGGTTACTACATTAGTCAGGCACTCTCTCGGTCTACAGAGTGTAGAGCAGATGGTTACAGAGTTCAATTTTATATAAATATTATATTTATTTATATATTATTTTCCTACTAAGAACTAACAAAATAATAGAATAACAATATATCATTCAGTTTTATATACGGTGCTGACTGACAAAGACCAAAGTGTTATTTTCACATTCTATTGAAATGAAAAAATTATTAATAATAATAAATATTAAATAAAAAAGGACTAACAACAGTAATAGAATAACCGTAGATTATTTAGTTTTATGTACAGAGCTGTAACTTTGCAAAACCATCTGCACAAACAATCTTTTGACTAGTCATTCAAACTTCGTTTACTCCTTAAAATGACAACTCTTTTTAAAATCAGACTGAGAAGAATCTCAAAAGAGTGTAATATTTATCAATGCTCTAAAATTGTCACTGTCTTCTATTTCGTCCATATCTCAACTCTGAAGCCATTTTCTTGCTCGAACTTTTAACATCTTTATGTTTCGAAGAAAGAAGAAGAAGATATGTTCACTAAGATTGCATGGTTATCTAGTTCTCTTCTACCCAAATTTGTACCCTTGAATTTGAGAATGACTATTGTAGAGTACAAAAGAAATTAGCCTTGATTGCTTAAGCGATCACGACTTATGTATACTGGATTGCTTAAGCGAGATAAGACATCGCTTAAGCGAGCCTGTATTTGAGAATGAATTATGCCAAGTACAAAAGGAAATTTGCCTTGGTCGCTTAAACGATCACGACTTATGTATATTGGATCGCTTAAGTAAGAGCCCACATCACTTAAGCGATCCTTAATTTAGAATGATTATTAAGTATAAAGGAAATTAGTCATGATCGCTTAAGCGTTAAGGCTTATGTATACTGGATCGCTTAAGCGAGACAAGACACCGCTTAAGCGATCCTGTACTTGAGAATGAATTTTCAAGTACAAAAGGAAATTTGCCTTGATCGCTTAAACGACGTGGGTTATCTCTTAAGCGACCACGACTTATTCATATGGGATTGCTTAAGCGAGATATGAAATCACTTAAACAATCTTGTAGTTGAGAATGAATTATTCAAAGTACGAAAGGAAATTTGCCTTGATCGCTAAATGACTTGGGTTATTGCTTAAGTGAGAGAAGACATCGCTTAAGCGATCCTAACTTGAGAATGAATTTTCCAAGTGCAAAAGGAAATTTGCCTTGATCGCTTAAGTGACTAAGGTTATCGCTTAAGCAATCACGACTTCTGCATACTAGATCGCTTAAGCGAGATATGAAATCACTTAAGCGATCATGTACTTGAGAATGAATTATTCCAATTACAAAAGGAAATTTGCCTTTATCGCTTAAGCAATCAGGGCTTATGTACACCGGATCGCTTAAGCGACAGCCACATTGCTTAAGCGATCCGTGATTTAGAATGATTATTAAGTATAAAGGTAATTACCCATGGTCGCTTAAGCGACGTGGGATATCGCTTAAGCGATCTAGTGTATTTGAGAATGAATTATTCCAAGTACAAAAGAAAATTAGCCTTATCGCTTAAGCGATCGCAACTTATGTATATTGAATCTCTTAAGCGATGTCTTGTATTTGAGAAAATTATTGGAGTACAAAAGGAAATTAGCCTTGATTGCTTAAGCGACATGGTCTATCGCTTAAGCAATGTGGTCTATCGCTTAAGCGATCAAGGCTTATGTATACTAGATCACTTAAGCGAGGCATGACATTGCTTAAGCAATCCTGTATTTGAGAATGAATCAATGCAGAGTGCAAAAGGAAATTAGCCATGATCGCTTAAGCGACACGGTATATCGCTTAAGCGATTACAATTTATGTATACAGGGTCGCTTAAGCGAGATACTAAATCGCTTAAGCAATCGTGTATTGGAGTGAATTATTACTAGTACAAAGGAAATTTTCCTTGACCGCTTAAGCAATGTGGTTTATCGCTTAAGTGATCACGGCTTATGTATACAAGATCTCTTAAGCGACAGCCTACATCGCTTAAGCGATCAACCGAATTTCCTTTTGTAGAATAATCATTGTCAAATACAGGATTGCTTAAGCGATGTTATATATCGCTTAAGCGATCCTATATACATAAGTCATGATTGCTTAAGCGATATCTCGCGTTGCTTAAGCGATCATGCCTAATTTCCTTTGTACTCTACAATAATCATTCTCAAATTCAAGGGTAGAGATTTGGGTAGAACATAACTAGATGGGTAGAACAAAACTAGATAACCATGCAAGCTTAGTGAACATATCTTCTTCTTCTTTCTTCGGAATATAAAGATGTTAAGAGTTCGAGCAAGAAAATGGCTTCAGAGTTGAGATATGGACGGAGAAGAAGATGGTGAAATTTTTTAGAGCATTGATAAATATTACACTCTTTTGAGATTTTTCTCGGTTTGATTTTAAAAAGAGTTGTTACTTTAAGGAGTAAACGAAGTTTGAATGACTAGTGAAAAGATTGTTTGTGCATATGGTTTTGCAGAGTTACAGCTCCGTACATAAAATTAAATTATCTACAGTTATTCTATTACTATTGTTAGTCCTTTTTTATTTAATATTTATTATTATTAATAATTTTTTTCATTTCAATAGAATGTGAAAATAATACTTCGATCTTTGTCAGTCAGCATCGTACATAAAACTGAATGATCTATTGTTATTCTATTATTTGTGTTAGTTCTTGGCAAGAAAATAATATATAAATAAATACAATATTTATATAAAATTGAACTCTTCAACCATCTGCTCTGCACTCTGTAGACCGAGTGAGTGCTTGAATTTTTCAAAAACTTTTTTACTATGAATAGTGGCTGCTGTTATCACAATAACTTTTTTCTTTGTTTATCACAAATCTTGTGATGTTGTGAACGTCCCAAGTTAACATTAACGTTACCTAATATGGGGTTGTCAAATAATCCAAAAACAAAAAACTGATCGCTTAAGCGATGCATTTCTCGCTTAAGCTATCCAATATATATAGGCCTTCGTCACTTAAGCGATACCATACTTCGCTTAAGCGATCATGTGCAAGGTAGTAACAAAATCATCCTCAAGTGCACGATCGCTTAAGTGATTCAATGTATTTAGCCTTTGTCGCTTAAGCGATACCATGCTTCACTTAAGTGATCAAGTGAAAGGTAGAATGAAGATCATCCCCTTGTGCATGATCGCTTAAGCGATTCAGTGTATTTAGTCGTCGTCGCTTAAGCGATGTCATGGATCGCTTAAGCGATCAAGTGAAAGCAGAATCAAGATCATCCCCTCGTGTACAATCGTTTAAGCGATGTCATGTCTCACTTAAGCGATCCAGTCTATTTAGCCTTCGTCTCCTAAGCTATACCAGTCATCGCTTACGCGATCATGTCCAAGGCAGTAACAAATTCATCCTCAACCGCATGATCACTTAAGCGATGTCATGGCTCGCTTAAGTGATTCAGTGTATTTAGCCTTCGTCGCTTAAGCGATACCATGCTTCGTTTAAGCGATCAAGTGAAAGGCAGAATCAAGATCATCCCCTCGTGTACGATCGCTTAAGCGATCCAATCTATTCAGCCTTCGTCGCTTAAGCGATACAGTCATTGCTTAAGCAATCATGTCCAAGGCAATAACAAAATCATCCTCAAGCGCGCGATCGCTTAAGCGATTTCATTGCTTGCTTAAGCGATCCAGTGTATCTAGCCTTCTTTGCTTAAGTGATACCATTGTTTGCTTAAGTAATCAAGTGAAAGGCAGAATGAAGATCATCCCTTGGCCATGATTGCTTAAGTGATGTAAGGTCTCACTTAAGCGATCCAGTTTATGAAACCCTTGATCGCTTAAGTGATATACGTCGTCGCATAAGCAATCATGCCCAACACATATTAATTCTGTATTTTCTCCTCAATTGACAACCTTTTTGCATCAGCACATATTAACTCTATATTTTCTCAATTTGACAACCTATTTGCATCAACACATATTCATTCCATTTAACAACATTACTAAATAAACTCAAAGTCAAAAAAGGGAAAGAAATACTAAATTGATTTATTAGAAAACTTAAATGTGTCAATTACATGAAAATACAATATTATACACATTAACTAAATGTCCTAAACCAACCTAAACTAACAATAGCCTCGGCAGGCTCCATCCTCCCTCTTCATCATTGTCTTCAGCCACTTCCCCATCCTCCAAAGTTATCTAGCATGCATTCAGTATCAGCTTCAGTATCAGCATCAGCATCAGCATCAGCAGCAACAACAACACAACAACAACCTTTTTGTCTTCTTCTATAACAACCTTTCCAACAATATCAGTTTAATGCACCACAATCCAATTATCCAATTCAAGACAACCTAATTATCCATATAAGAAATGAAATTTACATAAACTACAAAAGTCTAAGTCCAACTTCCATACCTGTTGATGACAACATCAACAATGGCTTGGATTGAATGCAACTGGCACACCCATTAATACTACCTTTTGACATAATTGATGCAATCTTTGCTCAGTCTTGGCCAGTAGTATCTGAGATGAATTCTTTTACCTTTCCATCTTCCTTGACTCTAATCTTCCCTGTAATCACCGGACTCTAGGGGTTGCATTCAACGACGTCTCTGTATGAGCCTAACAGCCAAAAGGTTGATCATTTCCATGGCGTGCTTCACAATCCTAATAGACATCAGCAAAATCTGTATTAATAATGAAAACAACCAAAATTAAAGAACTGGTACAAATTAGTAATCACAAGCATACCTTCCGTGGTAACTAACAGATACATATATGACTGCAAAAGCACTCAACAGCCAAGCGCTCCCAAAAGTTGCTCATTGTTTCGTCATTCAAGCCGTCCATTGGGGTGTTGGTCATGTCGAACTCAAGAAATTTTATTGCATATACCCCGCAATCAACACTACAATATGAGGAAGACATTAATATTACAATCAGCTTATAGAACAATTGTATTATGTAAGTTTTATACAAAATTTACCTTGCGTCATTTGTCGGGACGGGGATGTGCTTGTGTTGCCACTTTCGCATCAGTAGTTCATCGCCCAAGTGCTGAAACATGATGCTCTCTTGCAACAACCGTAGGAACAATTTACACAGCGACTCTATCTCTTTCTCCAACTGCCTCCCTCGACAAATATTGGGGTTGCAATAAAAAATCTGCAGCAAGCCCTTCTCCAATTGCTAGAAGACAGTCATCCAATGCATATCTTTGATGTTGACAATGCAGTATACTCTTTTCATATTTGCCTAACTCTTGCCATATTTGGGCCTTTCCCCTCTCACATACTGCATCATCCTCTCATCAAACCGATCACTGGCAAAGACACTGTCATACTTATTTGCAGCCATTCTTTTCCGCTTGCCTCCCTTTATGACTCCTCCATCATTGGCCTTTTTCATTAACTTCTCATGTATGCTTACTAGGCTTTGGCCAAATGACACATCGGTTATGGCACAATGCGGATAAAAATTGTCACCCTCAATGCTCTGTTGCAACGTCTTAAGTGCTAAAACCTCATCAATGTGCTACATCCCAAAAAAAAAAAAAAAAAAAAACATGGTAAGTGTCATTAAATCAAAACAGATCACTTAACCAATCTGTAAACAAAACAAATTGCTTAAGCGATCAGACGATACAAAACATAAGCAAAAATAAGGCAAAATACAGGAAAATAACTCACCGAGTCTTCAACCCAACGACCCATTGTTAAAATTTGATCAAACCACTTCCGAGGATAATCCTCGGTCTTACACTTCACAACCACATCGCTTTGTTCATCATTTTAATAGGCATAAAAGGATTTTTTTCCCTTCCTCATCTACTACCCTAAACAAATCAAGCTTTAATTGCTTCACTACCCCACTTCCTCATTGTTCCTCCGTATCAGCTTGCTTCACTTCCCCACTTTCTCCTTGTTCCTCTGTATCAACCGGTTTAGCTTCCCCACTTCCTCATTTTCTTTCGCAACTCTCCTCTTCTTTTCATACCTTAATTACATGAAAGGAGATGTCACATGCTTGCTTTTTCGAGTCTCTCTTTTCTTAGGTTGAACTTCCTCCATTTCCAACAACACATCAACCTTCTCATCCACCCTTTGCACCCTCTCTTCCAATTTATCTACCTTCTCATAGACAGTGCTTCTCAACATGTCAAACTTGTCACTTAACAAGTCAAACTTGCTGTGTAAACCGTTTATGAGGTCAACCAACTTAGATTCAGGATGCGTAGGCAAACCGGTACTTGGTGGCAAACTAATACTTGGTGTACCAGTTTGCCAATTAGAAGGAGAAGTACGAACAGGAGCCTCCATGTCTTCCTCCTCATCCATCCCGCCTACTTGGCCTTCGGCCTTAGTCACATGCTCAACAAACGACCCTTCCACTGCAATCAAATGTGTGACTCCTTCTAAGTCCCGCATTAGGCGGTCTATCTTCTCATCAAAAACATCGTCCAACAGTTTGAATGATGTAACATAATTCATCACCAATTCAGCTCTAGTAGGAGTGATGAACGGATGGACCACTCCCTGCAAAAATTAAAAAAAATCAATTAAATTTACAAAAACCATTTAATCTATTATATATTCAAAACACAAATCCTTTAATCTTACCGGAACCAGTTTAATTTCCATTTCAATTTTCTCATAGTCCTAATGGACGCTCTTTTCAGTGTGCCACTGCAACATCCTAGGAAACTACAATGCCTCATCCGAACTCCCCCTCCCCCCCCCCCCCCCCCCCCCCCCCCCCCCCCCCCCCCCCCCCCCCCCCCCCCCTCCCCGCCTTAGCCAAGACAGGGACGACCTCATATATCCAAGCCTACATTGTAAAAAATAGTTCATATCAGAATTAAAACACATATAATACAAAGAAATTAACTAAAACCTATTAATATTTACCGGCATTGCCCAAGGGAAGCAAAGCAAAGCAAATTGTATGTGTTGGGTTTCCGCTTCTCGGCATATTAGCGATATTTAATCACCATGTCTTTTCCTTGTAGGGAATCGATGGTTAACTTAAATGACAACCTCCCCCACAGATAAGAATAAAAGAAGTCCTCATTACTTGCATATCGCTCCCAATCCTGGTTTACGACTTTCGTTGAGTCATAAGCCATCAAGACTGAATGCACGAACCATACCAAGCACATTTGGAACTTCTCTGAAGAGCTATATTGATTTTCTTCCGCTTCTAACCTCTCCTTTAAATCATGACCTGTAATTGACTGTTGCCCTACGAACACCTTTCTAACAAATGTTTCAGTAGCCTTGCTATTCTTTACCCTTTCTTTAACTTCTACGTCTAGAAATGGCCCATAATTTAGGCCCGAATTCCATCATCCCAAACCGAATCGGCTTTCCATCAACCAAAAACCATATTTCATTCTTCTTTTTGCATTTAACAACGTGCACCAAAAGATATGTGCACCCTACCCCCAGAAGGCCTTACTCCAATTATCTCCCAACCCCACAAAATGACCAAAACATCAGTTTCTGAATCGCTTCATCCCTTTCTGGTGCTTACCTAGAATGTCCTTAATTTTCTTAAACACTTGCCAACTAGACCTAACGGTAACCCTTGCTGGGAAGTATGGCACAACATCATTTACAACATCAAGCCCATAAACCTTATAATTTATGCTCTTATAACATTGCACAATTGATATACACTACATATCAGTACAACAAAAAACCAAAACAAGCAACATGTTGGAGTGCATTGGGGGAGTGGCTGTTTTTGGCTTCCAAAGGTCTGTGAAGACAAGGGAGGCTGTTATGGCAGGTTCGGTGCTCTGGACTTCGCAGAAGAGAGCTGCATAATGGGGGCTCAGGGCTTGCCTGCATATTATAGGGCTAGCTGCACGTGGATAGCCCTACAATATGCAGGGCAGCCCCCTAGCCCCCCTATTCTGCTCTCTTTGCCAACAAAAGCCATCCAAACTACCACAAACAACCTCCCTAGGGCCTCCATTGGCTTCCCCAGTCCTCTGGAAGACCAAAACACCCACTTCTCCAATGCCTTCCAATTGTTCAACAAAATGCAACAATAACCCTAACAACACACCAACCAAATATCCCCTAAAACAACCAATAATTTCATAAAATATATAGATTATTACCTTTACTTCATCCTCTTCCTCCTTCTCACTTGACGTTGTGCCAACATCCTCCTCTTCATTTTCAATTTCAGCTCCTGCCCTCCCTTGTTCACCTGGCGGGCTGTCTTCTACCAGCGTCGTATTGTCTACTATTGGACCAACTTCAGTCATCAGAATTTGCTCCACTGCAACCTCCGATTCTCCAATTTTCGCACCACTCACGTCCACGATTTGAAGAGGGGCTGGCTCTTTGTCAAAATCTTTGTTTAGGTCAGCCATTGTTTCTTTTAAGTAAGAGGGAATGTCTTTAATACAAATAGTAAACGATTGCGACAATGGGTGGTGGAAAATGACAAGAAAAACGCGATGAAGGGTGGTTATTTCGTCAAGGCTTTTTTAGGGTTGATTAAGCGATTGAGTTCGCTTAATCGATTTTGATTGGAGAAGGGGGGTCCTTTGCAATTTTCACAATTTAAACAAACTTTCATTAATTATAATATTACTCAAATATGTTTAAATCTTTTCAGTTTAACCCGTTTTACATGTTTAATGAATCCTAAGTGTGCCACATCAGTTTTTTTAACTTAAAAGAAAATTACAAAAATTTTTCAAGGTTATTTTTTTAAATGCAAACTTGGGATGTCCAAGGAGTTAAATTTCCTCCCTTTCTTCTCTTCTCTTCTTCTTCTCCACACAAAACCTCTCTCTGTTCCCTTTGTCTTTGAACAAAACAAGCCAAGTTCTCTCATCTCTTCTCTTATCTTCTTTTTCCCACCACAAAACCCTAGCCAAGAGAAACGAAGAACACCCTATTGTATATCTCTTTTCTTCTCTTATCTTCTTCTTCTCCTTCTCCTTTTTCGCATTTATTAAAGAAGGATTTGTGCCGAATTTTAAAAAATAGTAGGAAGAATTTGAACTTCTGGCCAAATTGATTTTTTGTATGAATAATGAAGATTTTTATGCCAAATTGATTTTTTTGTATGAATAATGAAGATTTGGGTTTCTATTAATATTAATGTTAAATGGTGGAATTTGTTGGATATGGAATTTTTTATTNCCAACTGTTGCTATTGCACATAAGAAGAACCAGACTGGGCTCATTGTTGGTATTTTAGTAGCTCTCGGAATTTCGAGCTTGATACTGATATTTTTAACTTTTTACATGAGGACAAAAAGCACAATGACGATGCGGAAGGTAAGAGAGCCCAAGAGATTTTTAAATTAATAATAGTTGAAGTATCAGGAACCAAGTTTGTTCAAGAAAGTTTATGAATTTGCATTTCACTTGGGCACAAAGTTAAAGGTTCTCTGGGCATTTGAGAAAAGTAGATTCCAGAGAAGTAAGAATTTTGTCCTAGTGCAACTGAGTTTGTTCATGAAATAGGCAAAGCTGCTGGTGTAATTCATCACTTGTCGTGCAAATCCTCAATGTTATGTAATCTTGCTTTGATATGCAGTGCTACTTGGAATAGGACCTGAACTCAAAACTTTCAGTTATGCCTAGTTGAGACCTGCAACATAAGACTTCGACCCTCCAAATAAGCTTGGCAAGGGAGGATTTGGACCTGTGTACAAGGTAACTTTTGTATCTTACATTTACATTTTTGATTTACAAGTTACAAACAATGTTTAGCACACAGGGAACTTGGGTTGCAATGTTGTATTTGAAATGCATTATCATAGTTTAACACTATTAACAAGAAAACTAGGTGAATTTCAGCTTTTGGATACTCACCAAAGATGTAGCATATATAATTTATGTCTATAAATCTGGTGCTACAGTGTATGATTTCTGATGGAAGGGTTACAGCTGTGAAGCAACTTTCTCTAGGATCCCTCCAAGGGTAAAATCAGTTTGTTAATGAGATTGCTACCATAACTTCAGTGCAACATTGCAATCTTGTGAAATTGGATGGTCGCTGCATTGAGGGAACTAGGCTCCTCTTTTTTTATGAGTACCTTGAAAACAAAAGCCTTGATTAAGTATTGTTTGGTATGAGGATGCTAATTGATGATCAACTTTAGTTTAAAATTTCTACTTTTGCTTTTCTTGCAAGCAACTGCAATGTTAATGCATGTGATTTCTCTCCTATGATTTGCTTCCAGTTATAAACAATAAATCTTTAAGTACAAAATACTATTTTGCTGACTTTCAAATGTTTTAACCATTGCAAGGTTTAAAGAAACAAATATCTGTTCTCCTATGTAAATTGTGTTTAGTTATATATATATATATAGAAAAAACTGCAAGTTTAATGGGCAAATAAGAGCACAAACGGGTTTGAGCTGATTGTAAAAGTTTTATTGAGCTCCAAATTGTTTATGGGGATAAATTGTCCATGAATCCTCAGTTATCCATATCAATAACTCTTGAAGTTCTTAATGATTGCAGCCATGTTTCTGCAGGAAGAAGGGAATTGCATCTCAATTGGCCTACCCGGTTCAATATATGCTTGGGAACTGCAATATGTCTAGCATGTCTTCATGAGGATTCTAGGCCAAAGATTGTACATCAAGACGTCAAGGCAAGCAATATTTTACTCGATGCAGAACTCTGCCCAAAGATATCAGATTTTGGATTGGCCAAGTTGTATGATGACAGAAAAACTCACATCAGCGCCAGAGTTGCAGGGACCATGTAAGCTCCTTCAATCATTCCTTGACTACCATTCTTCCTTAATACTCCTTTTAGAATGTGCTGCAGAGTATTTCAAAACATCTAGTGGATTTTGTTGTGAGTATTTCAAAGTGCTCATCATGCTCAACATACATGTATTGATGAGAATGACTATGAGAGCAATAAATGTATGTTGAGAAACTTTTTGTGTCATCTTTGATAATGATGTAATTGTTTTGTATTAGGAAAGATTTGCTAACTTATAAAGCTTTTCACTTTGTAAAGGCAAGTGGGCGCCTGGAATAGGGCTGATTATTGAATCCAGTTTGAGAGCAATCTATATACCGAAGCTTTTCTTTTGGATTTTAACCTTGAGAAACATTCATTTTCTTGCAGTGGCTATCTGACACCAAAGTATGGAAAGCTTGGACACTTGAAAGAAAAGGCTGATGTATCCAGTTTTGGTGTTGTTGCTTTGGAGATTATCAGTGGAAGGGCAAACTCTGAGACTAACCTGGATAGGGAAAAGATTTATCTTCTTGAATGGGCACTTTTACCATTTTTTTTTTTTAATGCTTTCTTCTATGTATCCTAGTGTTAAAAAAACTTATTCCTTGAATTGTCTCTATGGTATTTGTAGGCCTGGAGTCTTCATGAAAGTAACCGAAGTTTGGGGCTGATAAATTCCCAATTATCTGAGTTCAATGAAATTGGCACTGTACAAGTAATAGGAGTTGCACTCTTGTGCACTCAATTGTCACCAATGTTACTGCTACCAATGTCACGCGTTGTTAACAGCTTGCTGGAGACATCGAAGTGGAAACTGGTGCTTCAAAGCCAAGTTATTTGACTGATAAGGATTATAAGGACATAACAAATAGCCTTTTGAACAAAGATACTGTTACATCCTCATCGACAAGAAATTATAGCAGAAAGAAGAGCCAATGTGGCAGTGTAACTGATCTTAGCCCTGGAGTTGATCCATTGCTCTCCAGAATAAGCCCCTGGGTTCAGTGACATAATTGCAGAGGGGAGGTGAGAAATTTCTTTACTCACTGAAACTGAGTGAATAACACCGCTCCTTGTATACCACAACTATTAATTGCACAGTGAATTTGAAGACCATCATATTAGATGTATATAGAGAAAACCTCTGTATAGTTCTTCTGCAACAAGCTTGTTTGGAATCTCTTTTGGAATTTCTGGATATTGGAAGTTTCAGCAGTATGTATAATTTTGGGAAATTGCTGCTATACAGGGGTAAGAATACAGCAATCGACAGAAGTTTTGTAATATTGTGTAGTTTAAGATGTGATTTTTGTGGCATGGAATGTCATATTTGTAACGTTTCAAATATTTTTCATTTGAATTTAACCGTCAATGTGACAAATATGGATTTATTGTATATGCAGCTTGTAAGGTACTAAGGTTTGGATATAGTTGTATAAAAGTTTCAATCACTATATAACTCAAGGATATACTTGCTGATTTGGGATCTTTATTATGCTTTTCTTAGATTTTAAGTATTTACATTCAAAATCAGGTTAATGCTCATATAGTCCTGAGAGATCATTTAATTCAGTCGGCGATCGATACTTACTGTCTCTTATAAATAATATATGTGAGCACTACAAAATTAATAGATCAATGTTTAATGGCATGATTTAAAAAAAAAAAAAAAAAAAAAAAAAAAGAACCGAATAACATTTTCTTATGTTTCGTGAAACAACGATTCCACCTTTAGTTTCGTAATCTAATATGTGCCACCCAACATGACTCTCCGTCCATCAAAATTATAACTTGACCAGGTTTGACTGTTTAAAATTCCAAAATTATTCTTATTTATTCATTATTTTCAAAAGAGTAAACGACATGTTCCCACCCAAGGTTTGACGAAATCCCAAGTTAGTACTACTGGTTTCATTTATTCCAGATTCCCACCCTTAAAGTGACGGAAAAACGTTTGATGTAACGGTAAAGGGGTAAATTGGTCATTTTACATGGGCGGCGCACGTTAGCAGACCACCGCCTCTAACAGTCCTCCGGCGCACGTTAGCAGCCGTCGTTCNCACATCTTAGTTGTAAAAGGTAACATAGGAGAATAGGAGGTTCATGAGATGAGAAAGAGCTAGTTTGAGTCTACTTTGACTGAACGGGAAAGTATCACTGTAGATCTTTGAATAACAATTTTGTTGTGTAACCTTGGATCCTTTATCATGAATATGTTGTGGTTGACAATGATTTTTGAGATGGTGACAAGTTGGATTTCTGGATTGAAGTTAGTAGGTTTAACAAACTATGACTGTTTATGTTCATTTGTTTGAGAAAATATGAATTCAGCCGTATTGGAAAGGCTTTCAGTTTGCTTGGAGTTTTCTATTCCCCGACTTAAGCAAATGAGTGATTTCTTTGTGCTCAAAGTTCAAATCCCCTTAGGGCCATCTACTTAAAATAGGGAATTATGAATTTAGGTACAATGTTTTGTCGAAATGATTAAAAACGGACACAAGTTTTAAATCATTCAATTTAGGATTTAAGGGTCATTACAGTTAACTTTAGCAGAAAAACCGAAAAGTCTTAAATACCCCTTAATGTTTATTCAATTTAGGCATCCACTTTCATTATGGAATTGATAAGTATATTCATTCAATTGCACATGTTAAGTCAAGTTCATCAAAACCAAATACAATTTTACCTTAGAGAGAGGAATGTGTGTTAAGAAATTTGAACAACTGCTTTAGGATTGATTAGCTTCAAAGGAATGGAATTCTTCTTCTATAGCTGGATAGGTTAGTCCGGCCAGGAGGCTATTTTGCCTTCTCGTCTCCAGACAGGATGAAGAGGTTCTAAGAATTTGGAAACAAATGAGCACCGTTGTGGGAAAGATGAAAATAGCTTCCAAACAGAACCAAATTGTTGTTTGGGTTAAACCTCTGACAAATGATTGTTACATGGATAGAACACCTACTACTGAACCTCCACTATGCAGATGTCATGATGATCCAGATGTTACGTGGGGTGTGCACTCCTTACTCTGACCGTAAATGATATTGCGCGATCTAGGCACTCCGAGACAGATATTGGCCAGTGGTGCTGGCGACTAGTGGTGCTGCTTTTAGTTTTTCTTATATGTTCTTAGTTTTAGTTTTTGATTTTTGATTTATTTTTAATTTTTTTTTAGTGGAGGACTAGTTGTCAGCATTTCATTGGAGAAAAGTTTTTACATGTCAATGTTTTAATAGATAGAAGATTTTTAGTTGAATTTTTTTATCATTTATTTTTTAATTTATATAATATAAAATTACTCAGAGATCTCTATTTGATGTTAAGTGTAACAACTATTTACGGTTGTACATCTCTAAATTAATGATTTGAAACTTGTGTCTGTTTTTTATCATTTTGACAAACATTGTGCCTGAATTGATAATCTCCCCTTTATATTATATTTCACGAGAATCTTCACAACTGATATTGTAGGTTTTGGAAGTAGCCCCAGTTTAGAACTCATTGAACATGTAGGAGACAGTCAATCTGTTTATACAAAAAAAAAAAAAAAAAAAAACCGTCAGATATGTTCTCAACTAGAAAGTTATTCTTGTGATCATGTTTTAGTGCAAATTGACATTTATCCAACTTAATTGGGTGGAAGTTATTCTTGTAGTAATCTTTTTTAGTGAATTTTACATTTATCAAACTTAATTAGGTGAACTTGCCCCTTTTAATTTATTCAAACTTGAGTTAGAAGAAAATATAATTTGGTAGTATCATTTTTTTTTATTTTTTATTTTTTTGTTTATTCTGTAAGCAAGTATTCTGATATCCTTTCACATTTTACTACATAATTTAGGCAATTGGGGAAGATGGGTTGATTTATAACTTACCCCATCTCAGTGCAGAATGGGTTTGGACAGACCAGTGGTCAGCTCTAGAAAAAGAGAATTATCTTATACATCTTGACCAAACTGTACTATTGTATTATGTTCTGTCTTCGATTATCATCTGAGTTTACCTATAATAGTCATAATTGTATAAGTTGCAATCTGGACTTAGTGCTTTGATGACTCTTTTTGGAAGTTTTATTTTTAACCTTTATTTATATGAAATTTATGCCTAAGAGGCAATGAAGATATTATTTTAAATAATGTTGAGGCAATACTAATGATACTCTTCTTTATATTATATTTTATCATGCAGCTGCATTTGGAGCAGTTTTGCATGTAATATCCACTTCACTTCTTGGAATAACAGCAATCACCATGGCAAACACTATTGCTGGTGAAGAAACAGTGCATAAACTTGCTTCACTTTTGCTTGTAGTTCTTGGTGGTAGCTATATCTTGTTGTTTGTGTCTGGGAAGGGTGGCCACAGTCATTCTCACAACCAGCCAATGGAGAAAATGGCTGTTGCTGGGCTTGTTCTTGTTCCGGCATTATCTCCTTGTGCAACCACACTTCCAGTGTTTCTTGCTGTTGGGAATTCATCCTCCATGATGGTACTTGCCATCATAGTGCTTCTATTCAGGTATCAGTAATGAAGGCATAAGAAAAATTAATTAATTTATTCTGGTTTTATGTTATTAATTTATGACAATCATGAACAATAAGTTTCCTCAGTCTGTTTGACCGAGCAAAAACTAATTTGGAGCAAAGCTGGCTAAAAATTGCATAGGCCACAAGAAAGTTTCATATAGGCTGACAAATGGAAACATGATCCATTAATTTCTCTCTCCATAATGTGTCATCATTTATTTTCATCAATTCCATATATATACGGATGTGAAAGGGTTCCATGGACCATAATTGCTTCATGTAGCTTCCCTTCTTAAATGAGCAATTTGAGGGTCAGTTTAGTTGGGTTCAATTCTTAGTAATGCTATCATCTTTCAATATGTCCCGCTAGATTCAAGTTTAAATACTTTAGAGTTGGCTTCTCACTTCCATATCCCTAATTGACTGATTGCAGAAAGTGTTGTGACTTTGTGGATTTTCTAGTTTCTAAACTCGGGTTGTTCAATTTTATATATTTAATTACTCTGCTGCAGTTACTATGTACTCAATTGCTATAAAGTTAATACATTACCCAACATGCTTGACTGAATGGTGTAATGTTTATTAAGATTATCAATCGGATGATATCATGAAGCTTGAGATTGAGAAAAGATTATTGTATTTTTCGTTGCAGCACGATAACGGTGATGACCTCACTGGTGGCTCTATCATTTTACGGCGCAAGCCAGTTGAAATTTCATTGGGTGGAGAGGTATGACAAACTTCTTGTAGGATCAGTGCTATGCTTGGTTGGAATCTTGACACTTGTTTTTCATGATCATGATCATGATCATGGTCTCGGAGCTTCTACTGGAGAGCATTTAAATAGGAAACTTATTGCCTTTTAAGAGGTTGCAACTAGTGTTTGTTACTATATATAAAATGCCTACATGTAATTGTGAACCAGTGACCACTGCATGTAAACGGTTGCTTTGATGGAGGGGTTTGTTTGTTTGTTTTACCACTTTTCACTTAATTCACTTATTAGAAAAAGGAAAATTTTGTAACTTAAATCTAAACATTGCAAATTTTTTAAGAACATATTAATCAAATAACCTAATATGCTCTTATGCATAATAAATATAATTTATTTAAAATATTAAATAAGGTTTAAAATTTATTTATTTAATAAAGGGATACTTATAGAAAACCCACAAATGTTTGTCAAATTAGTAGATATCACAAAGATTAAGAAAATATTGTAGATGATAGGGGTGGGCTAGTACCTGTGAAGGAATCGGAATCGCCAGTTCTGGTTCCTTAATAGTTGGAATTGGAACCTGTTTTATATACCCACCCTTTTTTGAAGGAATTGGAATTGGAATCGGAATCAGAACTTTCAGTACTGGTTCCTTAATAGTTGGAATCAGAATCGGAATTGTTAGTATTGATTCCTTAATAGTTAGAATCGATACCTATTTTACCAGTTTCGGTTTTGGTTCCGGGTACTCGGGAAAATTGTAATTGGTCCTTATTTGCTTCAAAAATAACAAATAAACCCTTATAATATTACAAATACATGCCCATCTCACAACGAATCTTGATCGTTGGATTATAACTCATGTACCAATCACTTTGAAAAGCTTTTTTTAAAAGCCAAAACCCTAAGCATTGCCTGCAAACAAAAACAAGCCAAGTTCTCTCCTTTCTTCTCCTATCTTCTTCTTCTCCACACAAAACCCTAGCCAAGGTAGCCCTAAATGTTACGTCTATCTCTCTGCTCCCTTCGTCTTCGAACAAACAAGCCATCTTCTATCATTTCGTCTCTTATCTTCTTCTGTTAGTGTTTTAATCAAAGATAAACGCAGCAGAAAACAAAAATTTATAGATTAAAACCCTATAAGTCCCGAAATCCATATATGAGCATAACGATGTTCATATGCTATAAATCAAACAAGACCAATGAAAGATTCAGAATCTTACCAACGTTTGGAGGCTCCGCCTCTTTTCGGATTTGGATGAAAACGCTCACGATCCAACTGTAGGATTGAACCAACAATATCCACACAAATGCAAGATTCAACACAAATGATTTACGAGATTATTTGTGTAGTCTACACAAGATGAGTGAGATAAAGGATTGAGAGAAAAATTCTCTCAATGAACCTTTGGCATTCGCAGCCAAGAGAAGAGAGAATGAGAGTTATTTGATTTTTAGGAAAAAGTGCCATTTTATAGTGTTGCCCTAAAAATCCCTTGAACAATTATTTACCATAATGCCCTTCCACTAATTAAATAATTAGTGTCCATAATTCCGGAACAAAATCATATATTGGGTATTGACATGTTATTTTTTTTATCCTTTAATAAAATTCTTTCAATATTTAAAACATATATACACCAATATATACATTTAAATACTGACGGTTTATTTATTTACAATATATATACGAAAATATACTTATTTAAATAAATAACCAATCTTACATATTAAATCTAATAGGGGATTGGATCTAGGCAACAATCTTTCCAGCAAATTTAACTGCTCTGTAAGATTTACCAAAATACTCCTTTGTCAACAAATGACGAAAATACCCCTCACATATTATCTTCTTTAGATTGCCTTATATGTGTGTGACCCAAAAACTCCCCATCATGCTAGTAGTGCATAATATCGCGTTTAAAACCCAATCAACCTTTCATTATACACAAACCAAGATTGTCCCCTAGTAAGACATCATGGCCACCTAATAAATTCATATTTAGCGTATTCACTACCTGTCAAAAGTATGGTTATCGAGCAATCAGATCCTTTCATCATCTATTGTCTCATCAAGGTTTGAAGCATAAAAGTAATGTCGGCTTCAAGTATAAACCACCTTGAGATGTTCAGACTCAGTTATTGGACCAATTGACCAATCAAGCTTCAACTCGATTCCACTGTGGCCACAGATTCTAAAGTCGTTGTCCTTCACTGGAATCTCTCCGAGATAATATCACCTATACACAAGAGTGATGATTCCTTTGTCAATCCACCATAATCATGATGTACTTCTAAATGTAGTTAATCACTCCCATACTGATAACCCTATCAGGATTACATTTGGCTAGTGTCAAACTACACCAATAGGTACACACGGCGCTCTAGTGATCTGAAGTCTAAGGACCACATGCACAATCATATGTTAAAGGATGTATTCCATGGACATTGGTGTTACCATCTATATGAAATCCTCTGATGGGTCAGTCCGGTGAACTCGTGAATAACAATCACCCATGCGTCACACTAAGTTGTCATCAAACAACCTTGACATGTGAGATTAGTCACTACCTTTCGATAGGGTCATTCAACACTATGATAATTTTACCATATTATCTATGCCCTTGGTCAGGATAATACTCCGGCTACGGACATTTCTAGGATGGCCACCATAAATGATCATAGGGATCTCACAATCAAGACTTATCACTACTTGATTCTCTCATCACGGTTCAACCACTCTAAGAACACATATTAATACATACATATGAAATATGTTTTACATAATATAATCAATTCCTTTTTTATATATTGAATATTCATGATCCACATAGTCAACATACAACAATATGATTGGCTCAAGAGCACCTACACTAATATCTTCTTCCCCACACAAAAGCTAGCCAACAAAGAACACCCTATTGTAGATCTCTCTTCTTCTTCTTCTTCTCATTTTCCTTTTCGCATTTATCAAAAGAGGATCTATACAGAATTGATTTTTTTTAAGCTTCGTTGATTTTTTTATTAAAAAAAAATGGCCAAATTGATTTTTTTATGCGTTGTTGATTTTTTTGTATGAAAAATGAAGATTTGGGTTTTTGTTAAATGGCCGGATTTGTTAATATTAAACTGTTGGATTTGGATTTCATGTCTTTTCATTTTTCGTGTGTTGTGTTCAATATCGATGAGAATAAAATGAATAGAAAAGATATAGTTATTTTTATTAAGAAAATTGTTTTTTGTGTTGCTGTGTTCAGTATGGGTGAGAAGAAAATAAATGGAAAAAATAATTTTTTTTTTTTTAAAGAAATAAAAGTTATTTGCAGTGAATTAATTCTAATAACAAGGGTAAGGAGATCAATTAAATTCAGCTGTGAGTACAAGAAAAAATTCCAGAAGAAATCATATAAAATTTCTAGTGAATTACAAAATTTTAAAATGGTCCCTATATTTTTATAACATTTCAATTTAGTCTTGAGTCCAAGGTCCAGTTCGGGTTCTTGAGGTGGTAGAATCGGAACCGGACCCGCACAATGCCAGTTCTTGATTTCTAGAATCGGAACCTACCTTGTGAGGGTCGGTTCTGGGTAGGGACCAGAATCAGAACCTGGATACCCGTTAGTTCCGATTCTAGTTGGTTCATTTGCACACCCCTAGTAGATAACCTCCACTCCGTTAATAATCATAATGAAAATCTATTAATTATTAAAATGACATTTTTACCCTTTAACCAAAATATGATAAATTGTTCTAAACTATTTAAATTTATAAATATGAAATAAATTATATAAAATTTCACTTAAGCTATAAAAAGATTCTTTTTCATCCCCAACACATTTTTTATAAATATGTCTTCATTTTAATCCCATCCAAACAAAATCTTCTTCACCAAAATATTCAACATTTTTGTATCTTCACCAAAGTATTCAACAGTTTTGTATCTTCACCAAAGTATTCAACAGTTTTGTTTCAATTTTTTTTTTCCACAACCAAACCTTTATTCAAGCTTTGCAAAATTTTAACACAAAATTTCTAATTCTTAGAATCCATTGAACCCACAATTAAAAAAAAAAATAACATAAAAATTATATATATAAAAAGTTGGTGGTTGTATAGTGCTGGCTAGATCAAACGACCATGATCTAGCTGCCGCTTCATTGTACCATGCTACAAAAGCCTTTCACAAGAACTCTTGTGAGATATTGACACAAAGTTTCGCAAATATGATGATGCTTGCACTTTCGTATGAAGCATAAGACACAATTTACTTACATAAAATCAAGTTTTGTCACAACCAGCAACAAAAACACGCTAAAGAAACCTTTTACGAGAACTTTTGTGAATATAAGCGGTGAGTTTCACAAATACGATTACCTAACACTTTTTGGTTGAGTATAAAACATAGTTTACTTACATACAATCGAGTCGCGTCACAATTGGCAATTTGAAAATGCTACGAAGGTTGTACAAAAAACTTTTGCAATATGTAAGCGATGAATTTTGCAAATATGATGGCACTTGCACTTTCGTATTGACTGTGAGACATTGTTTACTTACATTAATCGAGTTGTGTTGCAACAAGTAACTAGAAAACAGTACAAAATCGTTTTACGAGAAATTTTGTGACAAATAAATGTTAAATATGGCTAATATAATTATACTCGCACTTGTTAGAGTAGGTTCCCTAGAGCCAATCCATTTTGTAATGTTGACTCTTCTAATAATGTTTATAATCAATAAAAGGCTTTTTGTACATTATATAATTCATATTTATTGTATGTTATAATGTATGTCCTTAGGATGGTAGAACCGTGAAAAGAATATCGAGTGTTTCAAATCTCGATAGTGAGAACCCTATGATCACATATGGTGGCTATTCTAAAATTATCCGAAGCCCTAGTATTATTCTGAATAAGGACATAGATAATACGATAAGGCTATCATAGTGTTGAATGATCCTACCAAAAGGCAGTGACTGATCTCACTTGTCAAGATTGTTTATTGACAACCTGGTGCAACACATGAGTGTTTCCCATAGGCAAGTTCACCAAATAAACCCACCAGAGGGTTCCACATAGATGGTAACCCCAATGTCTGTGGAATAAATCCTCTAACGAATGGTGGTGCATGTGATCCTTAGACTTGAGATCACCGGAGCACCTTGTGCACCAATTGGTGTAGTTTGACACTAGCCTAACATAGTTTTATTCAGAACTATCTCAGAACAATAGTGATTGGCTACATCAAGAAGTGTATCAATACTATAGTGGATTGACAAAGGATTCATCACTCCCAGGTACGGAAGAAATTAACTCATTGACCAATTCGGTAAATGGCAAGGACACTAAATCTGTGGCCACAGTGGGATTGAGTGTAGCTCAATCCAATCTATTTTCAGTCATTGATCCAATAACCGAATACCAAGATGTTAGGGATATTTGAGGTTGACACTACTTCTGTACCTCAGCCTTGATGAGATAATGAATGATAAAATGATTTGATTGCACAATAACCATACCGTTGATAAGTAAGTTGTGTTAGTGAACGACCCACTTACGCAGCGGAAAACAAAAAACATAAATGACATGGATCGTTCCTTAGAACCAAGATCCGAGTATAATATCACAGTTTATACAGTACATAAATTAAATCTACAGAAAATCAGATTCAAGGTTCAATAATCTTATGCATATTTGGAGGCTCCTCCAACTTTGTCCTTGAGCGTTTTGCTACTGACCCAAGTGTAGGACCGAACCGACGTAGTCCACACGAAGATAATCGCAAGGAATTAACGAGGGATTTGCTAGATCCTCCTTAGCCTTAAGAAACAAAGAAGAAAATGAGTATTTGATTTTTGGCTAAACCAAAATCTGGCGTGGGAGAGAAAATGGGGCTATAGGGTTTTTCACTTTTCAATGAATAGTGAATGAATAAAGAAAGGCTCTCTCTTTTTTCAATTAACACTTTTCTTTTATAGTGTTATTTTACTTGCCCTATTCCCATATGGAATGGACTTGGGTTCAAACCCAAACACCCCATGTTTCCAAACACCCCCTAATTAGATATTTATTTTAATTCATCATTATCTTCAATTAAAATCAATTAATATATATTTAATATATATATATATACCCCCTAATTAGATATTTATTTTAATTCATCATTATCTTCAATTAAAATCAATTAATATATATTTAATATATATATATATATATTAACATTTAACAATAATGATAATTTATTTAAATATATGCGAACACATATTTAAACGTAATTTCACTTATTTAATTTTTTTTAATAAATTAAATAAAGGCTACGACCTTGGCAAATTTAATTGCACTGTAAAATTACCAAAATACCATTTCGCCTAAAAAGAAAAAAACGCCATTCTTTCTTCTTAGCTCTTAAATTATCTTCTATGTGTGTGACCCGTAGGCTCCTCATTATACCGGCAGTGTATAGTATTGCGATTAACACCAATTAGTCGTCTCACTAATACACAGACCAAGATTGGCCCCTAGCAAGGCATCATGGCCACCCGATAGATTCGGATTCAGCAAAGTAGCTACTTATCAACGATATGGTTACCTTACAATTCAATCCTTTCATCATACTGTATCTCGACGAGACGAAGGCATAGAAATAGTGTCAACCTCCGGTTACTCTCGATATTATGTATTCAGTTTCTAGACCAATAACCTGTATTATAAACTGCATAGAGCAACAATTCAATCTCACTATGGCCACAGTTTTAGTGTTATTGCCATATACTGAATTACGCCATGAGATAACTTCTCCCGTACCCAAGAGTGATGAATCCTCTATCAATCCACCATAGTCTTGATACACTCCTTGATGCAGCCAATCACCACCGTATTGACAGCTCTGAATAGAACTGCGTTAGGCTAGTGTCAAACTGTACCAATCGATGCACAAGGTGCTCCTATGATCTCAAGTCTAAGGATCACATGCACCACCATTTGTTAGAGGATTTGTTCCATAGACACTGGGGTTACCGTCCATATGGAATCCTCTGGTTGGTCAATCCAGTGAACTTGTTGCGGTGTATTCGCCTACAGCAAGAACCCATGTGTTGTACCAGGTTGTCACCAAACAACCTCGACAAGTGAGACCAGTCACTGTCTTTCGACAAGGTCGTTCAACACTATGATAGCCTTACTGTATTATCTGTGCCCTTACTTCAAAATAATACTGGGGCTACGGACGTTTCTAGAATGGCCACCATATGTGCTCATAGGGTTCTCACTATCAAGATTTGAAACACTTGATACCCTCGTCACGGTTCTACCATTCTAAGGACATATATCAATGCATATTGCAATAATAATTATTTACGCGATATAGAATAAAATGCCTTTTATTGATTAATGAACATTATTACAAAGAGTCAATTCTACAATAATTGATTGGCTCTAGGGCATCTACTCCAACAAGTTGTTTCGCTAAATCCGAATCTATTAGGTAGCCATGATGCCTTGCTAGAGGTCAATCTTGGTTTGTGTTTAGTGAGATAATTGATTGGGTGTCAATCGCGATACTACTCAATGCCGATATAATGAGAAGCCGTCAGATCACACACATGGAAAATAGATTAAGGATAAATAAGTAAGAAGGTATTTTCGCCTTTTAAAATGAAAGGCCATTTTGATAATCGCATAGTGCAATTAAATTTACTAAGTTCGTTGCCTATATTTAATTTCATATGGAAATTAAAATAAGTGAGATTGTGTGTGTGTGTGTGTGTGTGTGTGTGTGTGTGTGTGTGTGTGTATGTGTGTGTGTGTGCACATATATGTTTAAATGTTATATTAATATTAATATTTGAATAATATTAATGTTAAAAATAATATAAAATTCAAGTTTGAATTTGAAATTGAATATATATGGAATTATATCATTAAATTAGGGGTTTTTTTGTGTCCACTATTCAAGTGTACTTAAAATCAAAAAACAAATAATATTCACAAAAAACCCTAGTCATCCACTCTCTCTCTCTCACTCACTCTCCCAAACTGTGGTCACCCATAGTTGTGGAGGAGAATTTTTTCGTAAGAAAAATTTGGCAGTCATCCTTGATCCTTGTGGGTTTGGCTAGCACATCAAACCGCTAGGTGATCAATGTCATGCCTTCATGGAGATACAAAGAGTTCACTCTTATCTTAGAGTAGGAGTGATTCTTGTCAAAAGAAGGAGCCTCCAAATGCTGGTATAAAACCTGGAAGTCTATGTTCAATATTATTTTATATGCAAATAACGTAAACTGGATATAAGGATCTAGGGCTCAGAGTTTTGGATCAGGATTAATTTTTATTTTTCGTTGCGTAAACCTCGTCAAGTAACCAACAGTGGTATCAAAGCCTCTTATACCTTTTACATTATTTTGTATAATGTTTGGATGTATTAGTTTCGACATGTATCAATTAGGGTTTTAGTGTATTATGTAAAATCTGAAAAATTAGTTATAAAATTGTTATAGTTGATGTGTTGCTATTCTGGATTTTTTGCATATGTTCATGATGGATCGAAATCAAATAAAACTTGACTTTGATCAGAGAAGAAGGCTATCGTGAATGGCAGTGTGTTGCCGTTGTGCACTGCCGTGCACAATAACAGCAAGAAGTAGTAGCGGTAGCATGCAAACATGCATTGATGTTGGACAGATTGCATGTCGCAACACTACTATTGAGCACTGTCATGCATGAAGGAGTGTTGGCTACCTGCTCCAGCATGCAGCCTTGGGCTGTGCCATCGCAAACGGCACAACAGCAACCTTGTGCCACTGCACAAAGGCTACTACCACACGCAACAATAGTGCATGCGAATGCGCCGCTACTGTCCTCCCCTAAGCTGCTATTTTGTGGTTGCGCCATGGTGGTCAAGTACTCCTTGCACTTGGCCCTGACTGTCACTTGGTTTTTAAGCTAAGGCCCTGATCTGGTGCACGTTTTCTAGAAATTTTTGGGTAACCCATGATTTGATGCGATGGGCTAAATTTTGGGTCGTGATCGCATTGTTACGAGATAATCTTAATCCATTAAATGTTGCTACATGTTAGAAGCATTATGGAGGCCCAATTGAGTGAAGCTTGATAACAAGGGACTAAAATGAAGAATTTTAAAACTTGTTGGACTTAAATGTTGCACTGTTGAATATCAAATGGTAACTTGTAATTTACCAACTTAAACAAAATTTGAATTTTGATTGTTTATGCATATTCTTGATTGTGAAAATTTATGGTGTTTGGTGCAAAAGCCTATGAATCTAGTTTAATAACTTTTGGGATTATGTAATTTTAAAATATGGCCTACGTGCCCTGCCTTTCTCTTTATTCTCTATTGTAACTCTCTCTTTCATCTTACTCCTCTGAATGTAACTCAAGGTTTCCTTTCAAGTATGTAAAATGTAATTTTATTTTGAAAGTTGTGTAATGATGGAGAAGAAGAAGCGATGGAAAGAAATGGTGAATTACTTGAAGAATCCATTTAATTATTTAAACCTAGCTTGACGTACGATTCCTCTAGGCTCGAGGAAATCGATTTAGTTGGGCTATGCACCAACACGTTTCCTTAATGCTTAGTATCATACCACTATGACTATACATGCTAATAAGATAAAACTGGTGAGACATAAAATAAAAATCCCTCAACTAAAGTATATTAAGTCAATTAATTGAAACACCTTCCATCACCATGGTTTGACCAAACCACTATTCTTCAGAGCCTATTCGCTAAAGCGTAGATACACTTCTATTAGTAGGAGGTCAAACATCATTGGAGTTTTCCTTAATGGTGATGGTCGACTTAAATGATGTATTTTGCTTGTTCACCAAAGCGAAGGTTGATAAGCACATCATGGGCATAGTAAGGGAGTACAGTTGTTATGTATACGTGGTAACATGTAGTGTCCACTCTACTGATACTGAGAATCACACTTAAGGACAATGGTTTCGACCATTGAATTGTGTGATTGGTTGTTGGCTTATTTCACATTTGACATTGGTACTAGGAGCTATCACTGGTGTGAATTAAGTTTGTTGACCTACTAATCACCCTTTGGCTTGTTTCTAAATCGAAGGTTTGAAATGGGCTGATGGGATCTCGGTCCACTAGGAAAGCCAATAGGCTTTCCTGGGTTAATAGGGGGGGGCTATTAGTTTAAGGTAATAGTGGGAGCAATTATTTAATAAAAGACTTTATTAAATAATAATACATTATAATAACATTTGTTTTTCTGCACTTGTGGATTCGTTAAAATGAGCAATACCAACCTATCACTGCGACCAATAATTGAGAAAGAAAATAGGCAGATGAATCCAATTTCTCAGACTGGTATTGAAATCTCAGATTGTACTAAAGTCCAAAAGGAATGGTATGTCCTAAATAAGCCTTTCCAGCTGAGCCTGCACTTGACGCCACTCAGGAGATTAAGGACACTTATCAAAAGTTCCTTGATGATGCTAATAATGTCCAATGCATTATGCTAGCATCGATAATATCTGAGCTACAAAAGCAGCATGAAATATGGATGCACATGCCATAATTCGCACCCTCAAGGTTATACCAAAGGAATGATCAACATGGGAGGTATGAGGAGTCAAGGCACTGTTTAAGCCGAATGGCCGAGGGAGCCCTAGTTGTCATCATGGTCTCAAGATATTGGGTACATAAAGAGGCTTGAGATTTTGGGTTTTGTGTTTATGCAGAATTGCAATGTGATTTAATTCTGCAGTCACTACCAGATTCTTATTCACCGTTCGTAATAAACTTCAATATGAACATTGTGAAGTCTTTGTCAAAGCTCTAAACATGCTGAAGACTGTGAGCGGGACTTGAAAAAGTCCAAACCTGCTTTATTAGTTGCTATTAGTAAAGGTAAGAGTAAGGGTAAGGGAAAGGCCAAGGTCAATCCCAAATCCAAACCCAAAGGATAAGATGCTCTTAATCCTGAGGTGGCGTTGGAAAAGTTGAAGATAGTCTGTTTCTATTATGCTAGCCTGGCCACTGGAGGAAACACTGTAAGGTTTTCCTTACAAGCAAGAAGAAGTCAACGTTTTCAACTTCAGGTAAGCATAGATTGAGATTAACTTATCCCCTTCAACATCTGGGTTAGTGACATAGGATGTGGTACTCACACTTGTATTGATGTGCACATACTAAGGCAGAGTAGATTACTCAACCAAGGGAGAAGTGACCTACGAGTTGGAAATGGAGAACAGTGGCTACATTAGTTGTAGGTATTATTGTTTAAATTTGCCTACGAACTTAATTTTGGAACTTCATAACTATTATTCGTACCTTCTATTTCCAGAAATATTATTTCAGTATCCGCTTTGGATGATATAGTGTCGTTTTGAGATTTTAATGGATTATTGTCCTTTAGTTTGAATGGTAATCTATTTGGAATTGCAAGGTTCCATAACTTTGGCATTGTAGAATAGGTCATACCAATTAGACCCGCATCATAAAACTTTATAAAGATGCAATTTTTGTTAGTGTATATTAGTGTTGCCCTAGAAACCATTCGTGTTGTCGGTTTCAGAGCATTTTGTCTTGTATGTATATATCATAATAATAAGAAAGAGTTCTTCAATTCATATATATAAATTGCTTCCTTTATTCAGTCTGCATTTAAAATAAAGTGTATATGAATTGTCTAGATGATTCATTAATCATAAATGAATTATTGAAAAAGGTTCCCTACGGAAGCAATATAATTTGGGCAACTTTATTGCACAGTAGGCATATCGGATGCTTCCGAAAGATATCATGAGTTGATATAAGTACGGATGACGATGATAGTCATGTCACTGGGGCATTGGTATGGATTAGCGGTTGGTGAACTGTTTTCGTGACCAATATGACAAATTACTTGGAAAAGCATGAAGTCAATGATTTATTGTTTGGTTATATCAGTGCACAATGTAGTCCTTTGACCTGAGACATTGTAGTCGAATCCGATACAGATGCGTATGGTTCTACAGTGTATAAGTACGAACTAATCATTTTTCGTATAATAAGTCTATTTGGTCATGCGTTGTTCACATGCGGAAACAAACGATAGACAAGAGGGGATCCATTAACTTGGAAATATGGATCGGGAGTACCGCTGACTCCATCCCTATTGAGTTCCTAGACGAACGTCAATAAATGTTGAAAATCAAATCTCTGGCCAGAGTCCATTATTAGTCATATAAAAGCAAGTTTGTGATGACGAGTTCCGAACATATTGATCGATGATTCGGTAGAAGATCGAGTTTAGGATTTTGACGTTCCATGAATCCATGCTCGATCAAGATATTCAATGGAGGACTTTAACTGCATGGTACATTGATCTGAATGGGCTCGATGAAGATTTCTTCATCGTGGTTTAGGGACTATGGCACATTCTAATATTTACCATAGTCGTTGGGCCCTCCGAACAAGTTTCCAGATTCATCCAAAACCGGCTCACGGCTAATCCACAGTGGACCTACATGGTCACACAATACGCTAAGAGTTAGAGAATGTGAGAGAGAAAAAGATTATCCGAAGAGGGCTAGCACCTTCCGAGGGTAATAACGGGATTTCTCCTGGTAATAGTTACATAGAAAATTATTTGTGACATTTTAAGGGTTAAAATGGTCAAGCAATAATTAATTATATTTAATTATTATATCTTAAAGCATTAAGATTAATGAGATGAACGAAAATTACCTTTTAATAGTTAAAGGGTAAAAGGATAAATTTATGGGTTGTTAATGTAAACTAGTTTAGTTTACATGGACCCTTGAATAATATTGATTATTCAAAGGGTAACATAATAAATACTTGGGCTCCCTTTTAAAATAAGATTTTATTGGGCTTGGAAGTGAAAAACAAATAATTGCAAAATTGCCCAAGTATATATAAATGCAAAGGTTACATTTTAGTTCATAATACACATTGTTCACTCAAAGCAAACCAAAAACTCTCTCCCTAGCCACAACGACTCTCTAAATCTCTCAAGGTGGTATTAAAGTGAGGAGGTGAATACATGAGCTCAGGGTTTTATGAATACCTAAAAGAGTGTGGGGTAGTATCCCAACTCACTCCTCTTTATATGCCTCAACACAATGGTGTGTCAGAAAGGAGGAACAGGACCTTACTTGATATGGTTAGGTCTATAATGAGTTTTAGTGATCTATCTGCATCATTCTAGGGTTATGCCCTAGAGACTGTGACTCACGTACTGAACCGTCTGTCAAAGTCTATGGATAAAACTCTATATGAACTATGGAGTGGGCAAACCCCAACTTGTCTTATTGGGGTTGTGAAGCCAAGAAATTGACTTCAAATAAGCTAGGCCCAAAATCTAATAAGTGTATATTTTTCGGGTATTCTAGACCAAAGAATACTATTTCTTCCACCTAAAAGAGCGCAAAATTTTTGTTGCTCATACTAGTGTCTTCTTGGAGAAGGAATTTCTTCTAAAAGGTACTAGTGAGAGAAAAGTAGAACTAGATGAAGTTCTAGTACTACAAGATATGTTAGACAAAAGACGGGATGACGTGCCACAAGAAATGGTTAAACATCATGAGGAGGTTACTCAATCTGTGGATCAAAGTGAACCACCTTAAGTAGCATAAGAGCTATATAGGTCTAAAAGAATATGTCATGAGCCCGAGAGATATGGTTTTCTTATGACTAAACATGACAACGTATTGGTCTACCAAGACAATGAACCCAAAATCTACAATGACGTTATATCAGACCTAAATTCCGTTGAATGACTTGAAGCCATGAAATCTGAGATGGAACCAAGTATGGAATCTGGTAGATCCACCTGAAGAGGTAAAACCTATAAGGTGTAAATGGGTCTTTAAGAAGAAGACCGCCGCATACTTATAAGGCACGACTGGTTGCCAAAGGTTTCAAACAAATTTATGACATAGACTATGAAGAACATTTTCACTGGTTGCTATGATTAAGTCTATTAGGATTATGCTTGCGATTACTGCATATCACGATTATGAAATTTGGCAGATGGATTTCACATCAGCTTTCCTGAACGAAAACCTAGACGAGGATGTGAATATGACACAACTTGATGGTTTCGTTTTTTATGGACAAGCTGATAAGATATGCAAGTTGCAAAGGTCTATTTATGGACTTAAGCAAGCTTCTAGGAGCTGGAACATTTGTTTTGATGAAGCTATAAAAGACTTCAGTTTCATCAAGAACGAAGCTCCATGTTTACAAGAAAGTAAGTGGGAGCACAGTTGCATTCTTGGTGTTGTATGTTGATGACATACTTTTCATCGAGAATGATATACCAAACTTGCAATCGGTGAAGACTTCGTTATGCAAGTGCTTTTCCTTGAAGGACTTAGGAAAAGCAGCCTACATCCTCAAGACAAAGACCTATCATGATAAATCGCATTGGTTGTTTGGCCGAAGTCAGAGTACATACATAGACAAGGTATTGAAGAGATTTAGTACGAAAGAATCCAAGAAAGGATTTCTTTCGATGTTACATGGTGTCTATCTCTCTAAAGACATGTGTCCTGAAACACAAGATGGGAGAGATAGGATGAAAACGATCCCATATGCTTCTGTAATTGGATCCATCATGTATGCCATGTTATGTACTCGAGTTAATGTTTCATGTGCATTAAGCACTTGTAGTAGATATCAATCGAATTCAGGTAAGCGTCACTGGATAGTTGTCAAGAACATCCTTAAGTACCTAAAAATAACTAAGGAAATGTTCTTGGTTTATGGAGGGGTAGATGAGATCGCTGTTAGAGGATACAGTGATGCTAGTTTCCAAATGAATAAAGATGATTATCGTTCGTAGCCTAGTTTTGTATTTTGTCTCCATGGAGCTGCAGTGAGCTGGAAGAGCTCCAAGCAAAGCACTATAACGGACTCTACAATAGAAGCTGAATATATCACATTATCCAATACGGCCAAAGAGGCGATTTGGATTAAGAAGTTCGTCGCTGAACTTGGTATGGTTTCCATTATTGTTGATCCAATAGATGTCTACTGTGATAATAATGGAGCAACAACTCAAGCGAAGGAACCACAGTCTCACCAGTAATCCAAACACATACTCAGGCGATTTCATCTCATCAAAGAAATGGTTGAGAGAAAAGATGTGCAAATTTGCAAAGTACATATTGATGACAATCTCGCCGATCCACTGACAAAGGCTCTATCGCACCAGAAGCATAAAAAGCTCTTAAGATCATTTAGTATTAAATACATGAATGATTGATTGTAGTGCGACCGGGAGATTATTAGAGTAGGCACCCTAGAGCCAATCCATTTTGTAATGTTGACTCTTGTAATAAAGTGTTAGAATAGTGACAAGGGTATCGAGTGTTTCAAATCTCGATAATGAGGACCTTACAGTAAGGCTGTAATCGAGTCGAGCCGAGCCGAGCCAAGCTGAGTTTTTGGTTAATCGAGCTCGACTCGATTAAGGGATTGGTGAACTCGAGTTCGAGCCGAGCCATTCGAGCTTCTAATGGCATGGCTCAACTCGAGCTCGTTAAGAAGGTAAGGCTTTTCGAGCTTGAATTTGAGCCGACTCGACAAAGCTCAAAAAATTATAAAGAAATTGTTGGGGACCTGCATGTATATTAGATGCCAAGCTTTCCATTTCAATCCCACAACCTATTTGGCAAACACAACAACTAAGCCTTCATGTATTTGGCAAACAACTCAATCTCAACAATAATCATTTCATCATACTATTTACCATTTACCAGACTGGTTCTGTTACAACAAATTAAGTGATGTGAACTAATGTTTTTGTTTGGTTCACTTTACTTAATTCATCTTTCATCAAAACAAAAAGGGGACTATATACAAATTTAATCCCAAAACATCAAAATATAATGTTTCATCAAAATATGGCTATATGTTGGGCAACTACATCCCAAAACCATTCTTGCCCCACCCTTGAAAACAAGTGAAGTACATAAGTACATAAAGATGTATATGCGATCCAAACAAAAAATCAATCAAGTCAAACCTACACAATCCTGCTGCCACAGCCAATGGCATGCAAGGGAATCAAACAATCTACTGATTCCTATCTACTGATTCCCATCAATTGACGGGATAGGAAGAATAATCTCCAAGTGGTCTTGCTCTTTCTGAAATGAAAAAAGAAATAAAAATTAAGTTTAGGTTAACATAAAGTAATTGTAAATATTGAGTTGCACAAAAAATAGAATCAATGGAACCTACTTGGCACCCTTTCTTCACTCTGTTCAAAGATCGACACCAATCTCATCCACATAAGAACATTTCCATTGTGTCGGGAGACAAAGAAACTCGATAAGTGTCAATAACCTTACTCTCGGCACTGAATGCAGACTTTGAAGCAACCGTAGTGATTGGGATGGCTAGTATCTCACGAGCCATCATAGACAATATAGGGTACTTGGTTGAATTTGCCTTCCACCATTGTAAAGCATCGAATGCCTCACGATCCCCCACGCACTTATGACACCCCTCTCACAAATAACAATCCAACTAAGACTTACTTGGCTAAATAATCTCAACCACATCCAAAAAATTGCTAAAATCATCCCAACTTACGGCTCCCTCAACTGTTGCCTCCTCACCAACGGCTCCAACTCCATCCCCTACTATTGGAGGCCCACAGGCAATAGTACAAGCTTTATTAGCTTTAACATACTCCTCATATAGCTCATACAATGCATCCCAAACAGTTACAGTATTTGCCCGGGCTTCTAACTCAGAATACATCTTGGGGAATGCCCACTAAATTACCCTCATTTTCAACCGAGGATCCAATACAACAGCCACAAACATCAACACATTACATTCCCCCCAATACTTATCAAACTTCCATTCATTTTCCTACATTTTCTTATAAAGTCATTTTTGTCTTTACTCTTACTATCCAACATCATTTTCTCTAGACAACCCTCATTTAGAAATAATTAGATGTCAGATAATCACTCCCTGAAATGAGATTAGTTGTACCACTAAAAACTTTAAATGTCACACATTTTCTCCATTTTTCTCAATCCTCATTTGCGGGACATAAGATAGCTTTTATCCCTTTTTCAACAGGGAAAAACTTTTTGAATTAATTGCTACCAACATTCATATGTCGAATTCCATCTTGTTTTAAAATGTAGAATAGCTTCCCAAAAGGAAATTTAAGTGTTGACAATCTCAAAAAAAAAAAAAAAAAAAAAAAAAAAAAAAAAAAAAAAAAAAAACTTAATCTTACTCTCTAAAGCATTGATGTATAAGACACTCTCATGGATGTCGTCAATGATATGCCTAATCTAATGAAGTCCACCTTGAACAGTGATGTTCAAGATATGGGCAAAACATCTTACATTAAACAATTTACCTCCCCAAATCAGATCCCCGTAACTTCAAATTTTTTCCTTAGAACTCTACAGATTGCAACATCATTACTTAAAGCGTTATCCACTGAGATAGTGTACACCTTATTTTCAATCCCCCATTCCATTAGGCACTTGGAAATGGAGTCAGTAATTGCAACACCGATACGAGGAGGAGGTAAATGAACAAAGTTCAAGACATGTATATTCATCCTCCAATTACCATCTATCAAATGCCCAGTGAGCACCACATACTTCATCTTCTGATTGCCGGAATTCCATAAATCTATAGTCAAACTAATATTTGTCACATTCTCTTCAACTTCACTTTCTCACTTTCATATACCTTTATACAAACATTTTTAAAGGTATGACAGGAAACCAGACTCCATTCAGGAATCTATACTTCATCATGTTGTTCAAGCCATCTTCCTCCACAACTGAAAATGGATGCTCATGCATAAGCACCCAATGGATGATAAGTTCCCTCATCTTCATCATGTCGAAATTTCCACTTAAAGCAGGCAAAATAGAAGTTCCAACATCAGAACCAACAACAAGAAAAGTAATATGTTGTTACCTCATGGAAGCTATTCTCTTTGAACACCATTTTAAATGTTTATTAAACTGGGTGGTGGTTCTGGTGGCATTAATACCCAGCTTGGCTTTGCAATGGATACACACTACCTTCTTTGTACCATTCGAGAGAACCACCTCCTTAAACTCTGTCCAAACCACTGATGTTTTAGCTCTCTTTCTCCTTTGAATTGGATTTCATTCTCCCCACCATTATTTAGGCTACTAACACTGTGTTCTGTATTTATAGTGGTCTCTTTCAAGTTATGCTTATTGCCCGGTGTAATTGTAATTGTGTCTTGCTCTGTAGGGGTGCTTGAGGTACTATCGTCCATCTCCAAACCTATAATACAAAATAAAAACAAAGGTGTTAGCTTTTCTTATTGATATATATTTGAAGTTTTCGAAATCAAGGAGCATTAAAGTTATTTGATGATGAACACCCATTTCTATTAACCATGAAAAGATGGTTCTTTATTTAGAACCATCTTTTCATGGTTAATTATCACATGGATAATGTTTATCGCAATCCAATTTAACAAAACACAAAATCAAAACCATTATTTGAAACCTGAATTGGTTATTGGTCTGAAATCACTAAAGTTTTCTATTACTTTACTTGAATGATAGGCCCTTTGATTTGTCAATTTATGATGTTTTCAATTGAAGCAATTATAGCTTAGAGTCGATCAAAGTATTTAATGAGAAAATGACATAACTTCATTGGATTGAATTTTTTTTATTTTTTTTCTATAGACTGTATGCTTGCTGGTCTTAAATTGATGAGAAATTGAGTTGGTTGTGAACTTTTGTGGTGAATTGGATTTGATTTGTATTAGTTGATTGTGGGGGTGTGATTGTAAAAAATGAAAAGAATTACAAGGGTGTAACTGTCGAAATTCAAAGCTGAAGTGAACAATATGGATACCCGCGGGTCCACCCATACCCACATAGGGTAGGGTCCAAGTCCAATTTTTAGGGTCCATTTAGATCTGCCCATTTTGGGCTTGTACCCGGCCCACCCGCCCGTTTTGTTAGGTCTACCCATGAGCCGCTTGACATTTCATTGTATGGTGTTGGCCTAGTAACATTGCCGGGCAGAATTCAGTATTGTAATTTCCTATGACTAAATGAACAGTTAAAAGATTAGATCTATAAGATATTTAATACCATAGTATGTTATAAAAATCTTTTGATCTTGTAATCCAAGTCTACAAGGCATTAACATCAGTTAAGATTATTATCAATTTGAGAATACTTTTTTGAAAAATCAAACAAAAAAAACATAAATTTTATTTATATTAATAAATGAATACTTTTATTAATAAAAAGTACAAAAAATCTATTTATCGATAGAAAAATACTCGTTAATTTATAAAACCTGTATAATTTCTTTTTAATATATTACATTTTTTAATTTCTTTTGACCAATAATAAGCTCATGGGATTGGTCTTCACTCTTCAGCATCGAAAACTAAACAAACATTTGCTCTTCCCAAAAAGGAGTTCATCCAACCGTATGTTTCCAATACGGCTAATTGCTGCCCAATTTTGACCGTAGACTATTCACTATTACATTGAATATATTTCCATAAAATCAAAGACAAGAATAAGAAGGGAAAAAAAAAAAAAAACCCAGATTTTTAATCACTGAATGTAAATCTTCCGATATTATGTTTGTAATATGAATTATTAAACATAAAACGCCGCAGTTTCATAGATAACATGTAATGAAAATATAGATAAAAAATAAAAATAAATAAATAAATCATGTTTGTACAACTCTAATGGCAGACTCAGGTAAGCTATTTTGGATTCTTGCAGCCAACTAAAACACCAAGCAAATAAATACTTCTCCACAGAATTCATGATCTTAGCTTCTTATTGTTAGTTTTGTTCACTAATCCACCAGATTAGTTCAATTAGTTGTGAAATGGAAGAACAAATAGAAGATGTAATTGAAAACATTCTTTCTGTAGCTTTCATCTGTTGACGTCATTTACATTAGAAAAAAGATGGTTAAAAATTACAACAATGAAATAATTAGTAGACTGGACTTAGTTGATCGGCCAACGTAGTCCACAGTAAACGGCTCTGCCGAAAAGGGGATGCACATCTTAAAGTTTGAACCTCCGCGTCTAGCTTCTCGATATCTACCATATAAAACGCAAATGCACTGAATTCGTCAGAGACAAAACTAGTTTGTTTGTTGGGCGTCTAGGCATTATAATTCTTTGAAGAAAGAACAAAAAGGCATAAATAATGTGATTAATATACATGTAAGTATATATGAAATTTTGTTATTTACATTTAAAAATTTATAAAAATATTCTTTATTTATATGAAATATACTCTTTAAAATAAAGAGTATCATTAGAGATACTCTAATTCACATGTTTCAAATCTTTTCAACTTTAAGTAAATATCGATTTGTAATAGGGTAATACTATATTTACAATTCAATCTCGTAAACTTTCTCTCATAACCCTAACGTGACAGCTTGTAATGAATCTGTCTATCCAATTACGAGTTATCGCGTCGGGATTATGAAAAAAAACTTTATAAAATTAGATTGTGAATCAATCTTTATTGTTTGTAATATTATCGGTTTAACTCTAACTTTAATTTACATTAATATAATAAGAGAGTAATGGTTGAGATTTTTTATGAAAAAAAAAAAAAAAAAGATATTCAAAATTCTGAATATCAATACACGTGATCTAACGATAGCTAATTTCTATCACATTTATGATTTGTAGCTAACATGTTTACTTGTATTAAAATGCTACAATACAAATTTGGGAAAACAAAATATTAAAATGTAATAATTTAATACCATGAATTTTGGCTGATATATCTGGAAATTACTATTTAGGTGTAGGGTTAAAGTGAAATAAATAATTATTATTATTAAAGTAAAGAATATAATTAGCCAGAAAGAACAAGTCGTAAAGAAAGAGGAACATAAACAAAATATTAAATTGCGTAATTAGTACTCAAAACATCAAATCATTGCTTAAATTAGAAGTCAAAATAAAAATTAATTACCTTTCTCTCTGGTAATTCTCTATTAGCAGATGATTGAAATACTCCCTTTACTGATGGAATCAGTCACTCCCCTTTTTTTCCCATCTCTCGAAAACGAATAGGCTAATTAATTGAACACAAAAAAAAAATATAAATTAATTAAAGTCATCTAAAATGGCAACAATTAAGGCTTAATAAATTAGAAAATGCTAAAGATAATGAAGAACCAAAGTAAATCATCACCCCATTTACTCCATTAATATGTAAAACCAAAACCAAAACCAAAATCACAATTTAATTATTTCAAATCAATATTGAATTCTTTTCTTATGTAAAACCAAAATCACAATTTAATGTGTATTCGTATATTTTTTTCAGGTGATAAAATCCAAATTTAAGGAAAAAAATTAAAAAGTAATATCCATGAGAAAATATGAAATATTTGCTTATTAAGTTCAGACAGGTGTGAACAAGTGATCTGTATATAATTGAAAATCACAATTTAATGTAGATTCGATATTAATTTGCAGTGATTTTCATACAAAAATCTATATTTTTTTAGAATTCAAGGAAAAAATACAAATAAAATGTCTTACACCCGTCGTGGGTGATAACATAAAATCAACTCATAAATCGAAAAAAGTGATCCGTACATGAATATAAAGAAGAGTAACTTTCAAATAAAAGATGAAAAAACCCAGAAAAGAGAATTAGAAGATATTATATAATGTTGAACGTTTACTGTTTATTATTTTGAACTGAACAAGTCTTCTCCAAAAATCATATAGAAGGAGATCCAAAGGGTCTTGTCATTAATTATAAATAATATAACAAATGAATGAAAAATATAAATTATTCAACATAACATTTGTATATGATTTAATAAAATAAATATGTTTACTTATGGACTACTAAAATAGAATTGTTACAGTTAAAGCACAAACTTTGGTTTCTTATGCATGTAAATGAACTTATTTTAAGACGAAATAATAAGTTTAAAGTAACATAAATAATTTCATAATGATCTCTTTCTTCTTCTTCTCTTCGCGATCTTCTTCTTTCTCTTTTTTCCATATGTGGCCAGCCACTTCTCCTTCATCTTCTTTTTCGTCATCTCTCCCTCCTCTTCTCTTTCTTCTTCTTTCTTTGGGTCTTTGGTCCTCCCTCCGGATCTGGTCAGCCGACCCTCCAACGGCGGAAATTTGAAGGTATGAAAGAAATATAGTATTTACGGAAGCAACTGGGTTGTTTATTTGATGAGAGATTTGGGCATAAATTCAAACTCAACTTTCTGTTAGCGTGTTAGCCAATTTGTGCTCAGTTAGGGGTTATTCAACTGGGCTGCTGGGTGCACGAATCAGAGGATTTTGTTTCGACGATGAAATTAATGCTGTTGGGATTGTAACGTGGGTTTTTGCGTATCAATCGCATTTTATGGTAATCAAAGAAGACAAGCTTTTATTATCAAATGAATAACTCGTGATTCGGGGAAGAAAGAAAATTGGTACAAATTTGTTTATTGGAGAAGAAACAAAATTGATTGTTTTGTTTGGTGGGGAAAGAAAAAAATTAGTTACAGAATTTTTGTTTGAAGAGAAAAAAAAAAAATTGAGAATTTGGTTTGGTGGGCGAGAAAAAAAAAATTAGAAATCTGTTTGAGGGGCAGAAAAAAAAAATTTCATTTTGAAAAATAATAGATAAAATTATGTTTATATTTATAATGAAGGTTGAAAATGTCATTTTACCGTTTCAACATTTTGATTTCTAACGGTCCGTAAAAAACGGGGGTTAGCTATGTAATAACAAAACTAGCAGGTGCTTAAATGTTAGGCGAAACCTGTGGGGGTGTACTAAATAATCCTATGAATTATCTATTCTATTTATCTCTTTAATGGAAACTATATCACTTATCTCCAAGCCTCTACACAAGGTATCATGAAATCATTCACCAAATTTTTTAATACACCAAAAATCTAATTAATTCTCTATCTATTGAATTACTTAAAACATTATATCCAATCATTCCCAAACACTACAACCACATAATTAGTATCTAAACACCATACAAATCGTCCAAAACAGATCAAGATTGCTTATTATGCAAACATCAGGATACGATCACCTTTCCAAGTTTTTCTTTGCTGCCTTTTTACACTGTTTGGAGACCTTTTCATACTTTTATATTTTCAAGTCTCTCTGGTATCTTTTCCTAGGTCACAACACATCTTTTAATAAACAAAATTGAAATTGAAGACAAAAATCTTGTAAATCCTATTGAATTTCTATTAGTTGTTTAACATAGTTTATGTTAAACCAAACAATAATATTATACTTAAAAAGATTTTCATACAAAATGGAGTGACAAAAAATGATCAGAAGAATGAAACAAAAAATTAAACTCATTATATTCGTTTTTCCATTCATTTTTTGCCACATCACTTTGTATAAAAATCTTTATAAGATTTCATTATAAGTGTAACATTACTCTAGACCAGAACACAATTTTTCCCATTTTTTGCAATTTTTGAAATATGATTTTTATTGCTAAACTTTGGCTTCAATATCATTATTACATATTTGCTTTCCCTAATTGGTTGGATGTTTGACCCCCACACATTTTATTCATAAATTGTCTTTGGTCTTTTTTGGTTGATTTTGCTGGCGACAAGTTTATAATGGGATGCTCCTTGAAGTGGACACTTGTAAGGAGGTTGCGGGTTAGCTCGTCGTTAGTCAAAGTCAAAAAAGAAATGCAATGATCCACAACTAGACCTATTCATAGTAGACTCAATTTTTTAATTTTTTAATTTCTTATTTTATTATTATTTATACACAACCTATTTTTATGCAAACCGATGTATTTTAAGTAGAGCTGGTCAAGAACCGGTCCAAAGCAGACCCAGGCTTGGGCCTGTTTGGGATTGGTCTCATTTGGAATTAGTCGCTCACAGTTCCAAGCCCATGAGCAATTTTAAGACCTGGGACCGGTCCTATGGGTCTGAAAAATTTCTTTTTTCCCTTTATCTTTTTTTTATATATATATTTTAGGGGCGAAATAAAATTCTGTAGGGGGGTTTAGTAATTTTTAGGGGTAGATTAGTAAGTTTTTAAAAGTTTAATTAATTTTAATAAATAATAAAATAATAAATAAATTAATGGTTAATTTTAACATAAATGTAATATTCACACAATCACACATTCACACTTCACAAATAAAAAATTAAATAATTTTTTTTATTAAATTATTCATCTTCATCGTCAACAATATTTAAATCATTAAAATCTATGTACCTAAAGAGTTCTTCAGGGTGTTGTTGTAGTCTTCTCTCTGCATGAGTCCAATCCCGTAAGCATGTTATCACTTCAATTATCTCATCGGTTAAAGAGCATCTTCTGTCTTCAACAATCTAGCCACTCGTTGAAAATGTTGACTCCAATGCAATTATAGAAACCGGTACAGATAAAATGTCACGTGCCATTTGGGCTACCATGGGGAATCGACTTTTATGTTGGTTCCACCATTGAAGCAAATCCATCTCATGTTTCTCCTTCATCGTCATATAGGACATGTCATTTGGTCCGCCATATATGTATGAGCTGGAGCTGCTACTTCCGCCATGTTCCATATACGTCCACATGCTCGATCCTAGATGGAGGTTTCCATTAGGGTCCTGATCGTCTCTCCTGGATGTTCCACTTCCACTTCCACTTCCATTGTACCTGTTCTGATATAAAGAAAAAAGGTTTTCCAATTTTTGCTTAAAGTGAGTCAAATAAGACGTATAATCATGTCCTAAATGCTGGCCTATCTTAGTAATTATACAGTTAACTACATATAATTTAAACCTAGGATCTACAACAAGGCCTAATCCATATAAGAATGGAATATCTAACCAATATTTCTCGTATTTTTCTTCCATCTTTAAAACAATTTCCATTAAAATGTCATTATATTTATATTTAGCAAAAGTTTTAGAAATTTGAAATAAAATATCTAAAGCTAAATTAGTAGTCGAATAATAAATATCACTTAATGTATTATTGGAATCATAAAAAAATTTAAGAAATTAATAAAAAAAAGTTCACAAACCAACCAATCATCATAGCTGACAACTTCCTCTAGATAGTTCTTCTGGTTGACGAAATCTATAATTTGTTTTGCGGTTGGCAAAGCTTTTTCCAACATTAAGTAGGTGGAGTTCCAACGGATAGGCATGTCCGTACATAACTTCAAAGGTCAAACCAGTGGGTCCTCTTGCCTTCAATATTTGATGTACTCCTACCATCTTTTATTGCTACCGCCGACAATAAATCTGATAGCCGCGCACACCCTCTCCATCTTCGAATGTATAGTATCTAAACTTGCTTTAACAATCAAATTGATGATGTGGCAAGCACATCTCTGGTGAAAAAATTTGCCTTCACCATGCGGATCTAATCTCCTTCAAATAAAAAGATTATCACGATGTTAGCAGTTGCATTATAAAGCATTAGCACTACAACTCTATCAGTTAATACATATTCTTGAAAAACTTCAAGAATTGTAAAATAAATAGTGTCAGCACTATGTTTTTCGTATAATGGTTTAAAATCCATCAATTTTTGTTGTAAACCCCAATTATGACCTAAGAAATGTATTGTGACAGTTAAAAAATCTGTTTTTGATCTACAAGGCCATATGTCTGATGTAAGTGCAATATAAAAAATTTTGAAATTCATTTTTAACTTTATTATTTATTTTGTTATAAAGTTTTAGTATATCTCTTCTACTTGTACTAATAGGGGTATATGCTGGACAAAATGCAGTTTTAATCATGTGAATAAAATAAGGATTTTCGGATAAACAAATGGGAGAGTCCGTAGCAACTATGAATCTTGCTATTTCCTCTCATGTAACATGTGCATTGTATTGCCATGTTGTGAAAGTTAAGGATTGTGGATTAAAATTAAGTTGAGTTTGAATTTGCCTACCTGATTCGGTTGAAGATGTACCGGACAGCTGCATTATTTGGGGGTGCTTCTTCTCCAAGTGTTGTTGCATCGTCGAAGTCTCATTCTCAGCGCCAATAATGGTTCCACAGAAATTACATACCCCTCATGATTCTTCCCTCTCCCCATTTGTCTTTTGCCGTTTTAACTTGGTGAAGTGGCGCCATACATCGGACACAACCCTTTTTGATGGTTGGGAGGGTTGGGCCATGCCCGTGCCCGTTGAGTCGTAGCTTGCATATGTTTGGCTACACCTCGTCCCCCTAAATGTGGTTGTTGAATTGCAGTTGCTGCCTCTACAGGAAAGGGTGAAAATGGATTGCACCCTTCCATTTCTTCGGTGGATGGAATGTAAAACTCATTTGGGGATGATCCTCCGAATGCATCATTTCGGGAATCCATTATGAATTTATAATAAAATAATAAATAATTAAAATGCAAAAAATTAAATAATAATATGAATAAGAGATGATATTGAAAAATATAAATAAATAATATGAATAAATTATAAATACAAACTAAGTGAGAATTTGATTGGAGATTTAAAGTAAATAGTAGAGAGATTGAGTGGAAAAAAATGAGAAATTTAGGTAATATTTATAGTTTTTTTTTTGGGGGGGGGGGGGGGGGGGGGGGGGGGGGGGGGGGTTGTTTGTGCGCTGGAATGTGAAAAAATAAACCTTACCCCCCCGGACTGTTGTCTGTATCAAATGAATTTTTTTTCTTAAATTTTGTAAAAAAATTTTAACCCCTACAATTTCTGTTTATTTCAAAATTTACAAGGGATTTTATGTAATTGTACAGGGGGCTAAAAAAAAAAAACCAAGCATGAGCCTTAGAGGAAGGCCCAGTGGAGTGACCGAGCCCTCCTCCTTAGGCCTGGTCCGATTTTGGGACCAGGCCTACTAGGACCGGTCCTCTCAAGGACTGATCCTAAGACCGGGTTTTTGGACTCGATCCCAAATGCCCAACTCTAATTTTAAGATGATTGAGTAATTTTAAATTTAAAAATGAATTAAATAATTAAAAGGGATTATATAGCAAACATGTCAGCCTATCACATTGGTTTATATGGAATAGTTTGTTTATACAGTATAACATTATTCTTAACCAACAATGGATTGGCTGAGTGGTAAAGGCTTGGGGTCAAAAGGTTTGCTTCTCTTGTGGTCTTAGGTATGAATCACAAGAATGGTTGTTCTTATTATTTTGTAGTAAATAAAAAAAATGCACCAACAAATTTTTAGTAAATTTCATTGTGTAGGGAAATTTATCATTCACCTATTAATTTTTTCATAAGTAATGATACACCTACTGTATGGACCAAAATTCGTATTGGGCCTGACGAGGTCCAACCGTAACAGTGATAAGTGATGGCCCAGAGCCTTGGCCCAATCCCGATTGGACCCACGCTTAGAATACCTTGGGAACTGTCTACTCTATGAGTTGGGTCATCCCCCGAGTTAAGCTAAACTGGGTCCGGCCCATTCACCCGCAATAACCCATAACAAGGATCAGAATCTTAACCAAATTCCTCTTTTGACAAGGTCTCGTGCCTCACCCAAAAAGGAAAGCCTTGACAGATAAAGGCAAAGAATCTAATCTCTTCCCGAAAAGAGAGTTCCCCTACCAAGTAGGACTCAAAGTCTTACTAGGATTCTTGCCCCTGCCGTTCACTACATAAGCTAAGGCCAATTCCCTCATTAGGGATCCAGAAAACACCACCCTTAAGCCTTGATTCTCATATCGCCAAACCTATGATCTACTTCAATCCCCTCGCATCGTGAGGACTCCCTTAGAGACACGAGGCAGGTCCATCAAGGTTGTTAGTGGCTCTTTTCACAAGATTCAATCTTCAATTCAATTGTAAATTTTAGTGTTTACGATTTGGCACCCACCGTGGGGCCTTGCCAACCAAACAATCCAGTGTGACCTGTTGTTCAACCCTTCCCATACCGTTCGGCTCCCATGGCCAATCACACCGAAAGTGCAGCGCCAGATGCTACAGTCCAGATCGAAGCACTCACCGCGTTGGTGCAGGAAAGCAACAAGAAGTATCAAGCCCTGGAGACGCAGAATGCCACCATCCACGCTGAGAATCAAGCTCTCTAAGATAAGGTAAAATAATTTTACTCCTTAGATTGGTCATTCAACCAGCGTCATGCATCTACCTCCCGACCCCCCATTCAACCCAGACAATTGTTCCTAAGCCTAGAAGTCAGCACCTTCACCAGCTTCTACACTAACAAAAATCCCAACCTCCCTACGGATGTGGTCGAGCCAAATCAGGAGGAGTATCCCCACGAATCTACCCATCCAACTACTGTGACACATGCCCACACGGTGCCTCCCCAGCAAGTGGACACCCCTCTCGCACACCAACAAATGCGCCCCTTGTAGTCTTTAACCGGAATGACTGACCAAGCCATGCTATTCAGCACGACCATACGCATCAACCAAGAGTGTTCCCCCAATTCCTCCAGAATCTCAGTACCCTTACTCCAACTGCCTTGGAGCAAACACTAACCAAACGACTAGCTGAAGTAAAAGCCATGATCCAATGCATCCTGGGGGTACCAATGCCCCTAAAAGAGAGTCAACCTCAGAGCTACCCCGAGTCGCCATTCGTGGATACCATAGCCTCATAGATATGCCCCGCAAGTTCACCTTCCCAAACAAGAAGCCGTATGACGACACTATCGACCCGGATGACCATATAGCCTCCTACAAGCAGATAATGTTTGTCGCCGCCATACCAAAGGATCTCCGCAAAGCATGCATGTTCAAAAGCTTTGGTTCCAGCCTAATAGGGCTCGCGCTACAGTGGTACACCAACCTCCCAAACCACTCCATCACCTCATTCGCCCAGCTCACAGATACCTTCATGGAGCAATTCGCTAGCAACAAAAAATTAGAGAAGCTATTCGGTGACCTCTACCGTATCCGACAACACCATAGTAAGCCTCTGCGAGACTACATGGGACGTTTCAATCACTGAAAAGGTCTATATCCCATACTGCAACCAAGAGCCCGCGGTCAATGCCTTTAGGAAATGCCTACTCCCAGATGGGGAGTTGTACAAAGAGCTCATTAAGTTCAATTGTAGTACCATGGAGGATGTGCTAGCTCGTGCTTGGGTTGAGATAATGTGGGAGGAAGATAAGGCTCATCGAGCCAGATAAAGCGCCCACAAGGATTGCCGCACTCGACGCCTCGATAAACGACAAGATACGAGACCAGTAGAGCCCTACCCAGTCAGAAAAGTTTTCATTCGAGACAACAGGCACCAGTTGGACCATCATTTGGCTCGGAACAACAAACCCCACATGCCACCCAAGTATAAGCTACCTGATTACAACCTCAATATTGAGCCACCTGAAGTGGTAGTGGTGACAAGGAGATGGGAAATGTGGTCAGATGGCTAGCCAAGCCGAAACACCCCGGAGCCAAACGAGACACCACCAAATGGTACGAATTTCACGGAGATCATAGCCATAACACCGTCGATTGCATTGCACTTTGCCTCAAAGTCACCGAGCTACTAAAGAGAGGACACCTCCGTTAGTTCTTGACGGACAAGGGAAAAAACACACTAACCAATAGAGATTGCCAGGTTACTCCGCTAACAAAAGCCTCTTTAGCAGATGCAATGTGCGGGGTCATTTCAGGCGGATCGAAGGTCAGTGGAGATAGTTACTCCACAGCGAAGCGCCATGCTCGAGCTGCAGCCAACTCACAATTTTAACACTCTAGACCGCCACAACAAAGAGCTACCAACCTGACTATTGAATTCATGGATAAGAAGCGATAACACTATTGAATCCCCATATGATGAGCTCGTGGTCACCCTCTAGATTGCCAACATCATTGTCAGAAGAATACTAATAGATCTCGGTTCCTTTACTAATATCATGTTCCTCGAAGCATTCAGGGTGATGGGGCTGGAGGAGTCTAACATCAACCGCCACCCAACGATTCTCGTGGGATTCAGTTCGGAACAAAGATACACCTTGGTAGAAATTGCCCTACCAATCTATGCCGAAGGGATTAACCAACAAACAACCTTTATGATATTGGACGCCCCTTCTCCCTACAACATGATCCTTAGTTGGCCATGGATTTATAGCACACGAGCCGTACCCTCGACCTTCTACCAGACAATCAGATTTTCCACCAAGTGGGGCATCAAAGAGATAAAAGGAGACCAAAAAACTTCCAGAGATTGCTACCAAAACGCCTTCAAACCGAACCGTGGCACCTCGTAGCAACTACAAATAGCTCCAGTTGGACAGATAGAGCTGAACCAACCAACGATAGAGGAGTTAGATGAGGTCCAGATACACCCAGAGTTTCCAGACTGAAAGACACAAATAGGGGCTTAGCTCTCACTTGACATCCACAGAAAGCTGATCGACTTCCTGGAGAAGAATCAAGATTGCTTTGCTTGGTCTAACTCTAATATGACCGGGATCGACCCCGAGGCCACAATGCACCAACTAAATGCCGATCCGGGCGTCCATCCCGTAAGATAGAAGAGAAGAAGATTCGCCCCAGAGAGAAATAAAGTGATCAGCAAAGAGGTGGAGAAACTGCTTGGAAACGGCTCGGTTTGAGAGGTTCAATACCCAGATTAGTTGGCGAACGTGGTGGTAGTGAAAAAGAAGAACGGAAAATGGAGAGTTTGCATCGACTTCACCGACCTGAACAAGGCCTATCCAAAAGACTCCTTCCCACTCCCCCACATAGATATGTTAGTGGATGCCACCGCCAGACACGAACTGTTCAACTTCATAGACGCCTTCTCTGGATACAACCAAATACTTATGCACCCAGATGATCAGGAGAATACTAATGCCTTCATCACAGAGCGAGACATATATTGCTACAAAATGATGACGTTCGGCCTGAAGAATGTCGGGGCCACCTACCAGTGACTAGTGAACAAAATGTTCTCCAACTTGCTCAGAGACTCCATGGAGGTCTACATCGATAACATGCTGGTAAAGTCACTAATCGCCGAACAACACCTCGAGCACCTTTGGCAGGCCTTCGAGGTGTTGCAAAAATATAACATGAAGCTAAATCTGACCAAATGCTCCTTTGGCGTATCCTCGAGGAAGTTCCTCGAATATATGGTAACACAGCACGACATTGAAGTCAATCCAGACTAGATCGAGGCAGTCCTATGAATCCCCTCTCCAACCATCATAAAAGACATTCAACGCCTCACAAGAAGGATAGTCACCTTGAGCCGCTTCATCTCTAAGTTTGTAGAAAAATGCCATCTCTTCTTCACAGCACTTAGGAAGTAAAAAAAGTTCGAATGGACGAAGTAATGCGAAGAAGCGTTGGTCCAAATGAAGTGGTACCTAACGTCGCCCCCACTACTCTCCAAGCCAAAGATAGGTGAACATCTCTTCTCCTACCTGGCAGTATCGGAGTCATCCATATCGACAGTCTTGATCCGAGAGGAAGAAGGAAGGCAACTCCTAGTCTACTACACCAACAAATCTCTTCTCGATGTCGAGAGTCGATACAGCCAACTCAATAAGCTGGCCCTCACTCTGATCATAGCCGCCCGAAAGTTGCGACCGTATTTTCAATGCCACCCTATAATAGTCTTAACATCCTACCCATTGAAAATGATATTGCATAAACCGGATCTCTCGGGTCAGCTCATTCAATGGGCAGTGGAATTAAGCGAGTTCGACATCTCATTCCAACCCGACACCACTATTAAGTCTCAAGCGCTAGCTGACTTCATTGCCAACTTCGCACCTAACAGCTCCCTTTAGGCAAAAAAATAACTCTTATGCCTGACTGACCACACACTTTCGAAATGGACCTTGGCAGTGGACGGCTCAAGTAACGCCAACGGTAGCGGCCTAAGTCTGGTACTAACCTCCCTAGAGGGAGACATTCTGCACCAAGTCGTTTAGTGCGACTTCAAAGCAACCAACAATGAAGCCGAGTACGAGGCGTTGATTGTCGGACTCTTGTTGGCCAAAGGAGTGAGGATTAAAAAGATACAAGTGAAATCGGATTCAGAAATGGTGGTAAACCAACTCCAGGGCTCCTATTAGGCACAGGACACCAAGATGAACTCGTACCTGACCATAGCCAAAAGACTCCAGTCATATTTTGAAGAATGCATGATTAGCCAGGTCCCGAGGACCGAAAACTCCTATACGGATGCCCTCGCCAGCATTAGCTCAGCTTTTAAGGCCGAACGGCCAACAACAATCCCATTGGTACATTTACAAACATCAGCAATTGCTCCAAGTCTGACCAAAGTCGCCCTAGTCAGCTCAGACGATTTGTGGATGACACCCATCCTGCACTACTTAGAGAACAATAAACTCCCCAAAGATAAAAATGAAGCACGGTGGCTTAGAGCCAAAGCGGCACGGTTCACCATTTATGATGGCCACCTACTTAGAAGATCATTCTTGGGACCATACCTCAAATGCATCACCCCAAAAGAGGCAAAGTACATACTCACGGAGCTCTACGAAGGCGAATGTGGCAATCACACCAGGGGGCGAAGTCTCACAAACAGGGCATTGACAGTCGGCTACTACTGGCCCACCATGCGCTCCGACACAGCCAAATATGCGAAGGAGTATGACAACTGCCAACGCTTCTCCAAAGTTTCACACCTTCCACTGGAGCGGCTCAGCTCTATAATCACACCATGGCCCTTCATGAAGTGGGGAATTGATATCATCGGAAAGTTACCAACAGCGTCAGGGTAACGAGTGTATATGCTTGTGGTCACCGACTACTTCACTAAATGGATAGAAGTAGAAGTCTTCACCCAAATTAGAGATCGAGAAGTTAAAAACTTCATCTAGAAGAACATCATTTGCCGGTTCGGCCAACCTAAGGAGATAGTCACAGACAACAGCTCCCAGTTTGTCAGTTTTGGCTTCCAAGACTTCTGTAGGACATGGAACATCAAACTGAGTGTCTCCACATCTCGATACCCTCAAGCTAATGGACAAGCCGAATCCTTGAATAAAACCATTCTCCAAACATTGAAGAGAAGACAAGGGTGTTTGGGTGGACTAACTTCCTAGAGTACTATGGTCCTACCGCACCACCATATGGTCGTCAACTGGAGAAACACCCTACTCGTTGGCTTACGGCTCGAAAGTCGTCATCCCCACAGAAGTAGGATATCCCTCAGCATGACTTTAGTGGATAAAAGAAGACGGCAACAGTCAACAACTTTGCCACAACCTCGACCTCACCGATGAGCTACGAGACCAAACGTTGATCCGCACTGCTGCACACCAACAAAAGGTAACCTAGCACTACAACAAGAATATCCGAGCAAGAATCTTCAAAGTCGGCGATTGGGTTTTGCGACAGGTCTTCCAAAACACAAAGGTGTCAGGTGCTAGCAAGCTTAGCACCACTTGGGAGGGACCCTATAGAATCATCAAAGTCATAGGCAAAGGAGCATACCAACTACAAACACCAGAGGGCAAGAACATCACTAACAGTTGGAATGTCGCACACCTAAAAACCTATAGTTGGAATGTTGCACACCTAAAAACCTATCACTTTTGATAGTCAGCCGGTCGGGCTCCACCTGCTCCTTTTTCTCTTCAACGGGGGACAGAGTGGGCTTGTCCACTCCAACACCCCCCCCCCCCCCGCCCCCCCCAAAACAAAAATCTCCGTTAGACTTTTTTGTTTTCTCCAAAATAGATTTCGTTGTCACCCAATTAATAAAAAATGTCATTCAAGTTTTATAATTTTTTAAGAGTGGTGGATTTGCTAAGCCAAAGTGATTGACATCCCCAACAACCATTCGGGCCATCCAACCTCAACAAAATTTAACAACTGCCACAACAGAAAATTAACACAGGTCATTCCTATATTGACACCCTATAGGCTAAAATAAAACATCATTCAGTGCACTTAGCACTTACAAAAAGTGCACTCAGCACTCCAAAAAATTTGTCATTATAGAAAATGTATCTAAAGGTCTTTAGTGGTAGATCCGCTTAGCCCGGATTCGTCCCCTATTAGTTGTCCACTCAGCGCCACTTCATTGTCAGTTGTCTCTTGTGGTCCTCCAGCAGATTTGCTAGCGTCAGCCTCCAGCGCCTCAATTTCACCCCCACAGACATCCGATTCAGGTCCGAGATCTCGCTCCATGAGGAATGCTTTGTACTCCTCTATGTCCTCATCCGACTCCTATTCGCCCTGTTTCCCCACCTCTTCCATCAGCTTTGAGCGAGTTTTCAGAACCGCCTTTATAGAGATGGTCTCCAGCCTGCAGATGAGCGAAGCCCTTTCAGCTTCCCATTCGACTCGAGTGCTCTGTAGTTACTGAGTGAAGTCCGTGTGTTCTTTCTCTAGCCGAGCTTCCCTTTCATGTCCCACACGAAGCCTACTTTCCAGCTTAGAGGCAGTATTGGTGAGCTTCTTGTTACGCCGTTCTAATTCCTTGTTCTTTCGATCCTGCGAGTTGACTTACTTCTGGAGATGAGCACCTTTAAAGAAGGCCTGAAAGCACGAAATAATTAACGAATTAGACAAAGTAAAATGGGAGGAAAGTGGCAGAACAGGATGGGATGAATCGCTTGAAAAAGTCGCGCCATTGTCTAATCGGCCGCCTGCAATGCGCCGAGCCTCCTGAGTTGGCCCTCATCCTCGGAAGGAAGGAAAGAATCTACCACGGTCCCGATAAAGGACGTATCGGAGTAGGTCGAAGCGTCAGATGGAATAACGATCTTCACATTATCATCATATGGCACCACCAAGGTAGCAATCAGCAGCATCTTTTACGTGGACTGGGGAACGTCACCCAGATTCGTTTTCGTTGGAGCCGATGAGCTTCCACCCTATTCGGACCTTCGTTTCTATGCCGACTCTGACCAACGCTTCTCCTTTATCTCTTTCACCAACGACACTTTGAACTTGCTCGACATCCTCTCTTCTACAAGACACAATTCTTCAACGGTTAGTGGATGACGTACGGATCTACTAAAGACAATGAGGTTGCTATACTAAGCTAGCAATACATAGAGCAACAGATGTCCGAGTGGAACAGGATACCTTCCTACACCTCGGGAACCTGACTCCACAAAAGAGTTCTCCACAAATTCGCCTCGCTTAACACTTGGTGGTAGTTCCTCTCCTTTTCCGATAAATTTAGAATCGGTCGGCTCCTTTCCTCGGCACAAAGACCCAGCAAATATCTGTTGTAGTTGAGATCTGCAAAAGAAGAAATAATGAGATTCAGTACTAACACTCGAAACAGAAACCAAGCCTTATCACTTGTCGACTGCTAGAAGAAAAGGATGCCCTCGGCTCACTCCAAAAACCATCTCACCCCTGACAAAAAAGTACCCGTCCTTCCACTTTTTGTCATAGGTCTTCAGCCTAGTCACCAAATGCTTCCGGCCATGCCGAAACATGAAAAGGTATCGACCTCTCTCATTATCGTGCTCTTTCAGGTAATACGAATGGAGTAGATCCATTGCCCTGAACTCTACACTATGTTGAACGCTTAAACATTTTGTCGACATGAGCAACCACTAGACATTCGACATCAGTTAGCTTGGAGCGATACCATAGTGACTTAACACTTCACGTACTAGCCGAGGAATGGGGAAACGCATGCTCTCCACCAAGGTCTGCTCATAGATGCTGATCCAGCCCAATACAGACCAATCGACTCTCTCGAACCAGCTTGGCATCCTCATCTCTGTCGAAGCTGGAATCTTGTATAGATACCAAAGCTTCGTAAGTTCCACCAGTTCAATCCGTGATGGAGTGTTATTAGCCAACATCCCTACACTAGGACTACTCAACTCATCCTGACTAGCGCCATTGGTTGACGGAACCTCACTACCGTCAGCCCGACCCATATTGGCAGTGTCTTCTTGTTCAGACTCATCACTAGACCCTCCGTCGGTTAACTCATCATCGCTTGGCTCTACGTCAGTACCCATTCAACTCATCACCAGGACAAAAGGCGATGCTTACCCCTTTGGATGGAGTTGCCTCATCGCCTTCCGAGATCACCATTATGGTTGGTGCATCTTCATACTCATTCCCTCCAGACATCACTGCTTTGCCTTGTTGTCTTCTCTCTTTGTCCATCTCGGCACTGTCCAAGTTGCCCGAAAATCAACCCCACCCAACTCAGATCCTGACCCGAACCAAATAAAGCCCATTTTCTCTGTATTCCTCCCAGATCTAGCTAGAAAACTGCCCCGTTTTACCAGATACAAGCCCAAAACTCCCAGAAACCACCTTTTCTCCAAAAAGTGTAGGATTTCAAACCAAAAACTAGCTAAAACACTCAAAACAGTCTCCTAAACACTATTTTCCTCACCTTTTTGATATAAAAACAATGAAAAACCAAGAAGAAAGACAAAAGAAGCAAAGATTTACTGGATTTAATGGCAGAAAACACAAAACTCCCCAAGGAAACGAGCGAAGTCGACATTCTTTCTCTCCTAAATCAACCTGGACTCAAAGAATGGCAAGAATGAAGAGTCGCCGCCTTTAAAAACTCAAAACTGACAAGCGACAGGTGGCGCAATCCCATTATTCCGCATGTGACTTACAGGGAGCGAGAGGCATATGCGCATTAACCACGCTAGCTCAGGCCCCTTTTAGCTCCTTCGAGCTAAGCTGGCTAGGTCAATCTAGGTGAAATGCCTCGGTTGCACGGCGAGGATCCATGCCATCATGCCTGTGCCCGCTCGGAAGATCGGCGACTACCTCAATAAGCCCCATCAAGGTCGCCAACACGCACCTAGCTGGTTGAACGAAGCCCAAAACATTGCGGGCTAGGTTAACGTCAGATAAACAAGTGGAAACGACCCCAAAGACAAACTCCTCACCCCAATCGGATATCCTTCCTCAAGTTAAACCTCGCCAAGCCGAGCAGGCACGAACTTCATAACCACAACCTCCAAGCCCTCTTCTTTGTTTGGCTCGGCAATTCGAACCGAGCCAACTCATGTGCATCCCACTAGCGCCTTTGACGGCCAAGCGATCTGCTGAGGAGCCATGGCCTATCCACGTCTCGTATGTAGGTAATTGATTCTACTCTGTTAAGCTAAATACTCTTTAACTTAAAAGAGTGGGGGACAAACTGTATGGGCCAAAATTGATATTGGGCTTGACGAGGTCCAACCACAACAGTGATAAGTGACGGCCCAGAGCCTTGGCCTAATCCCGATTGGACCCACGCTTAGAATACCTTGGGAACTGCCTACTCTATGAGTTGGGTCATCCCCCGAGTTAAGCTGAACTGGGTCCGGCCCATTCGCCCGCAGCAGTCCATAACAAGGATCAGAATCCTAACCAAATTCCTCTTTTGACAAGGTCTCATGCCTCACCCAAAGAGGAAAGCCTTGACAGATAAAGGCAAAGAATCCAATCTCTTCCTGAAAAGAGAGTTCCTCTATCAAATATGACTCAGAGTCTTACTAAGATTCAAGTCCTTGTGGTTCATTATATAAGCTGAGGCCAATTCCCTCATTGGGGATTCAAAAAACACCACCCTTAAGCCCTGATTCTCATCTCGTCAAACCCCTTATCTACTTCAATCCCCTCGCATCGCTAGGACTCCCTCAGAGACGTAAGGAGGCACCCCGTAGGTCCATCAAGGTTGTTAGTGGCTCTCTTCACAAGATTCAATCTTCAATTCGATTGTAAATTTTAGCGTTTACAAGTTAAAAAAAAAAAAAGTCGCCATGACATTCACTTTTATCTCTTGAGGTTAGCCGTAATCACTAATCACAGGTGATGATAAAGGTTAATATCATCCATACATAAAAGAGGAATAGGCAAATAATTGTAGTTGATGGGTTGGATTTTACTTGGTCCAATATTGAGTCTCTCGATTGGGCCTCAACTGCCTAAATACGCTTTCTACTTTCTAGAGCACAATGGTTCGTACCATGGAATAGGAAACCAAAACGACAGCGCTTCCCTATTGTGGAATTAAATTACAGAAGATATAATTGGTGCCAAAGACAACAATTTCCTCTACAACCAAAACGCGAAGGTAATCATCAGAAATCTTTCAACAGAGATCTTGATCTTGAGAATTAGAAGAAAGTATGGTAAGTAGTTTCTCATATTTAGTTGATTATTCTTAGATTCAATATTTTGTGCTTTTGTTTGATTTCTCGTTTCCTTCGCTACAGTTAGGGTTTATCATTAGTTTTTAGGGTTATCAATTGATTGCAGATCTTATAGGATTAGACGGTGATGAAATTGAAGGCTCTTAATTGAGTAATTTCTAGTTTCATTTTTTTGATAAATTATGAGTATTTGATTTTGGGTATGATCACGAAAAGATCGTACATAGAAAATTTTGATCAATTCATTGTGTGAAAATTTCTTATTAGTACATCAAGGCTCAAGAATATTTATTGGAAATTATGCGTAATGAATGACCAAGTGTAGGATTGGCTAATGTTTTATGACCAGAATTTGGTTCTTGGCAGTTTGGTTTGCAGAATATGACTAATTGTTTGCAGATTTGTAGGCTGACATAGTGAATTAGGGGAGACAGATATGTGCAGTTAAAAAAGATCCTAGTTTATTATAAAATTTCAGTGGAATGAAATTGAGTTAGTTTTTCTTTTTTTTTTTTTGGTTTTTGTATGTCTACTTAGTTATTGTAATTTTTCTGTTACTTTATTGACAAGTAATTCGTATGAGTCAAAATTGTGTCCTGGATTTGGAATTTTGGTTTATCAATCATGTTTGATTGATAATTAAGTTTTTTCCTGGGTTAAAAAATGATGTTATGGTGTTTTGATTGCTGGCTTTGCCCCTGGATTCTCATCAATTTATATTGTTTCTAAACTTTATTTTTTGTGTTTATGTAGTCTTCACTTGCAGCTGCTAGAGCAGACAATTTTTACTATCCTCCAGAATGGACACCAAATCAGGTATGTGCATGCATGGTGCCCTTGCACTTTTTTAGTTGTTGGATGAGTTTACGATGAAATCTATATTGTGCATTCTCATATTGCTTTTATTTTTCAGGGTTCTTTGAACAAGTTTCATGGTCAACATGCTTTGAGGGAGAGAGCAAGAAAAATAGATCAGGGCATTTTGGTTATAAGGTAACGAATTTTGTTTTCCTGGGAGTTTTAATGTATGACTCTTTCTCAGAATGCTTGATTTGATATTTGAAAAATACTCGTGCTATATTGGCTTCTATGAACTTATTTGATAGTGGGAAATGATAAGAGTTCATGACCGTGCTCAAGTGTATTTTATAAGGATAGCCATTTGGTAATAAAAAGTAACAGGGGTTGTTATCTAGAATCTTGTGATCTATGCATGTGAGGTTTGTAAGAATAAACTTTTTGAATAGGAGCTAGTTATGTTATTTACAGATACTATTGTTGCAATTATGCTGGTTAGCAAGTGATCTTCTAAATGAGAATGAACCTTTGTGATAATGTCTATTCAATAGCTGCTATGTACTTTCTTTTTTGATGTGTCAGAAATTAAATTTGATATAGATAGAGTGGAACAAAAATTCTTCAACAAATATAACAGTTTGGAGAGCACCATTATAGATTAACATATCATTTTTGGAACTATACTCAAGTTTAAAATTGTTTTCACTTAAGAGCTTACCTTTCTCTGAGTATTATAGCTCTGCACTATAAGTGCTAATCTTCAGATTAGTAGTATCACATCCGATCTTTATCATTGGCTTTTTATGATATTATTGTAACTTTTTTTGACTTAAAATATTACCATGCAGAATGTTTTATGCCCAAATGTTAATTTCTGCATCTATTGATATTGTTTTGTTTTCAGGTTCGAAATGCCTTTCAATATATGGTGTGGTGGCTGCAATTCTATGATAGCAAAGGGTGTTCGGTTCAATGCAGAAAAGAAACAAGTGGGAAATTATTATTCTACGAAGGTATGTTTTGCTACTGTTTGCATATTCGTATTAGTGTCAAAGTTAAGAATTGAACACGTTAAGGATTTTTTTTTTAAGTGATTCTTTGTGTATTATTTGGATGATAATTTTGCTTGTACCCATGTTTGTGCTGGCACACTATTTGAAGGAGCTTAACAGTCTCTCTTAACGGATCCTGTCCATATGCATTGACATTGAGATTTTACTTTATGTTATGCAAATTTCATTTGACTCTGTACTGGTACTGTTAATCTGAGTCAATATGAGCAAGTGTGCTAGAGGTTTATCCAATTTGCCCATTTGTGGTTACATTTTCATTATATGCTTACGGTCCGTAGTCATTCATGTATGAATTACTTTTGGTTGATGGGAGAATTACTTCTTAGCGGTAGCTTCTTTTCTTAGAGATTATCTTTCTTCATTCAGATATGGAGCTTTTCCATGAAATCGGCATGCTGCAAACATCAGATTGTTATCCAGACGGATCCAAAGAACTGTGAATATGTTATTATTAGCGGTGCCCAGCGGAAGATTGAGGAGTTTGATGTTGAGGATGCTGAGACTCTTGAACTCCCTGCAGATGAAGGTTAGTAATACGTGTGGTGTAATTAAAGTTTTGTATATCTTATGGAGATAGAAATAGAATTGAGTCCACCCTGTCTCAGAGCTGGCCATCTTGGTTTCTCTTTCTTGGACCATGAGTGTTATTCATGTCAAAGCCAACAAATTAAAGTTTTTTGTAAAACAAAAGCCAGTTATTTTGATAGGGTGCAAATCATTGTTTGTCTTATTGTATGGAAGCTAATAACTGAAAATATTTTATTTCGTGCAGAAAAGGGTAAGCTTTCAGATCCTTTTTATCGTCTTGAGCACCAGGAACAGGACATGCAGAAGAAAAAACAAGCGGAGCCAGTACTAGTGAGCCTTCAGAGAGTTTCTGATGCCAGGCATTCAGATGATTATGCTCTCAACAAGGCTCTCAGGGCTAAACTTAGAGTATGTCACTGAGATCAAATTATTCTTTTGTTCTTCATTTTTCCTACATTGTGCTAAATTCACTCTTTATTTTCAGTCTCAAAAGAAGAGAGTTGCTGAAGAAGAGGCCTCTTCAAGGAAACTGGGTCTTGGCTTACGACTGCTACCAAAAAGTGAAGAAGATGCTGCTGTTGCAGCAAATGTGAGGTTTTCTTCCAAGTTTGAAAAGAATAGGAAGGATAAACGAGCATTGATTAAAGCTGCTTCAATATTTCCCGAGCCATCTGGGTCTTCCATGTCAAATAAGAAACGGCTGGAGCTTGAAGCAAAGCGAAGGAAAATTTGTGCAGGTGCAGCATCCAACTTGCTCACAAGAGCATTTAAACCATCATCATGGTCTCAAAGTCCTATGCCGTCAAGCAGACATAGGGGTACTTCAGTTTCAGCAAGACGGTTCTAAGTGACAAATTTCCTAGAATTTAAGATTCTTGGCAGGGCTACTGGTGTGGGTTATGTGCTGTTTGCTTTTGCCTAAAATTGGCGTTGAAGGATGTACAGATATAAATCTATCGCTTGTAATCTTTTCTATATTTACCGGTTCATAGCATTTTGATAGTAATATTTGCTGGTTTTGTGCTTGATTTTCTTTTTATTAATGGATGTGTAGCCTCCGAGCATTTGCCTTTCTCTAATAGACCCGTGTGAACATTATTGTAGAAGTTGCTACTGCTGAAGTTCAATTGAGCGGTTGAGTTCGTGATCATTTGTGTACCGTCTAATGGGTGGGATAGATGTTTATACCAATGTTTTAATAACCAACCTGGGGTGAAACCTGACAAAGTTGTCGGGTCTCGGATTGACTAGTTTAATCGGTTTGACCGATCAGTCAAATTGGGTGACAAAACTTTTAAAATTTAGCAAATACCCCCTAAAAATTAAGGTTAAGTCTTTACAGGTTTGAAATTTAGCAAACACACCCTAAATACAAATTGGCCAATGACAGATTGGTGGCGACGGCAACACCCCAAATGCAATCCTAATCATCTCTTGAGCCATTCCCCAGAAAAATCTACCAAAGATCAATCAATTTCGGCCAAATCTCACCGCTACCGACGTTGACATTTCAGGTCAGATCTCATCCACGTCGACATCAACAACCCTCCCAATCACCACGAAAATACTTCCCTCTTTCTCCCAACCAAAACCCACCTCACCCTTACCGTCGTCTTTTTTTCAATTTTTGGTTGATTCACTCACTGGAAATCAACTCCGTTGCCACCATTGCACTCACCAGCACTTTCTCTTCAAAAGCCCCAACATCCAAGCCTTCAATTGTTCGCCAATCGTCATCACAAATTCTAGGGTTTTGGGCTAATAGAGAAATTGATAACCCTACCTGGTGGAGCTCTCGGTTAAACTGACCAGGGCGGGTCAGGTTTTAAAACATTGGTTTATATGACATTCTTTTCTTGTATAATTAATAGTTTCAAATTAAGATAATTCAAATATAAATTGTTAAGTATATATAATTTATTGATAACTGTTAATTGATATTAATTGAAAGTAATTATTCAGTTTTTATTTACAATAATGTAAATGAATAATTAATTAATATACAAATTAAAAATGATATAATAAATAATTACTACACATTTTCGCATCAAATCAATTACAGTAGAATCTCTCTATAGTCATAATGTTAGGACCAGCTAAATTTATTACTATGAAGAGGTTATAACTTAATAGAGGTGTAGTTACAAAAATTATTATTTTTTAATTAAAAAATTATTGTTTTGATTTCTTATTTTATAATTTATATTTTTGTAGTATTATGATTTCAATTCATTGCTTTAGTAGCATTAGGATAGTACATAAATAGATATCAAAGAGTCATTACAGAATTGAGTGATTAGATTCGACAACTTCACTATACTAATCAATTGGATATTAATGTCTTCCTCAATCATCCAAATGAGCAAAAAGTTGTATATCCTTTAACTGAAAAATAAATCATTACTAGAATTAGACAAGAAGAGAAAAAAGACAATTTTGAGGATGATAGTACGAAAATATCAAAAGTTTTCGTGCCAAGAAACTCTAAACATACTTGAGAAACTATAAATATTTTAACTTCAATAAGAAGGTGTTCATGTTGGCGACTTATTATGTACCCGCAAAATAAATGATGTAGTAACAACTCTAAAGCATAAACTATTGTCTCAAACAACTTTAAATAAATATTTTATTTTAATTAAACCTTTAATATAACAAAATATATATTTTTTGCAATATACATATAATATTATTATGTAGAGATCTATAAAAATCATAACTTATTACACTATGAAATTTATTCTTATATAAAACTGGCTCAAGTTGGGACTATAATTTTTTATGATTACATGGAGGTCTTAGAGTATCACTATATAGAAGTTTTACTGTATTTACTTTGTTATATTGTTGAATTATCTTAATGTGTCTTGATGGTATATGTTAAAGTTATTAGAAAAATAATTAAAAAATTATTATATTAATGCATTGAAATTTTCTTTTTCAGTACATAAATTTTATCCAATTAAGTTCTGTTTTCTAAAGACACACAACAATCCTAAATCCAAAATTTATTTAAATTTACACCTCAAATTTGGAGGCAAAACTTATGGGAACAAGAGCTCATAGCAATTTGCATTTTGCAGAATTTTATTTGTTAAAACATTTATTTAAGTTAGACCTGAGTTAAATTAAAAAAAAAAAATGTAAACATCAGCATCTACAACTATTAATTATCTAATATCACCGTTATTACAGCAAATACTAATATCAGGAATTCAATTTAAGAGAAAAGTTTAAACCATAATAAAATAGAAAATAATAAACATTTTAATTATGGATATTATCCTATTTAATTAAAACAAAACAAACGATGTAGACAATTTGTTCTCAACTGCCTAATCCGTTAAGAGTTCTTACATCTTCCTATTAATCTTAGAGAGCATCATTTAATTTGTGTTTGCGTAGGAAGAAGGGTACGTAATATCAATCAATCAGTCAATCATCAATTACTTGATGAAATTTCATCTCAAAATTATGATTTTATAATATTTATCAATTAAAAGTTTGTGATGGATGGTGTATGGGCCAAAATTCATATTGGACATGACGAGGTCCAATCGCAACAATGATATGTGACGGCCCAGAGCCTTGGCCCAATCTCGATCGGGCTCATGCTTAGAATACTTTGGGAATTGTCTGTTCTATGAGTTGGGTCATCTCTCGAGTTAAGCCAAACTGGATCCGGCCCATTCGCCTACAGTAGTCCATGACAAGGATCAGAATTCTACCCAAATTCCTCTTCTGACAAGATCCTGTATCTCACCCAAAGAGAAAAGCTTTGAGAGATAAAGGCAAAAAATTCAATCTCTTCCCGAAAAGAGAGTTCTCTTACGAAGTAGGACTCAAAGTCCTTCTAGGATTCGAGCTATTAAGGTTTACTATATAAACTGAGGCCGGTCCTCTCATTAAGGGAAAAAATAAAAAAGACCACCCTGAAGCTTTAGTCTACGTACCTTCAAGCCTTCCCTCGCTTCATTAAAGTTCCAATTGATACGCAAGAAGACGCTTCGCAGGTCCATCAAGGTTGTCAATGGCCCTCTTCACAAGATTCTACCTTCGGTTGTAAATTTTATTGTTTACAATTTGGCACCCATTGTGGGGCCCTGCCAACCATACGATCGAGTACGACCTGCTGTTCAACCTTTCCCTCCTGCCAGACTATCATGACCAACCACACCGAAAGTACAGTGCCAGACGTTGCGACTCAGATCGAAGCACTCACCGCTTTGGTGCAGGAAAGCAACAAGAAGTACCAAGTCTTGGAGACGCAGAATGCCGCCATTTGCACCGAGAATCAAGCTCTCCAAGATAAGATAAATCAATTTTACTCTTTAGATTATTCATTCAACCAGCATCACACATCCACCTCCCGACCCCCCATTCAACCCAGACAATTGTTTCTAAGCCTAGAAATCGGCACCTTCCCTATGCCTACACTAACCAAAACCCCAACATCACTACGGATGTGGCCGAGCCGACTCAGGAAAAGTATCCCCATGAACTTGCCCACCTAACTACCATGACACATGCCCAAACCGTGCCTCCCCAACAATTGGACACCCATCTTGCACACCAACAAACGCACCCCCTACAGTCTCTAACCGAAATGACTCCCCAAGCCATACCGTTCGGCACGACCATTCACATCAACCCAAGAGTGTTCCCACAATTCCTCCAGAACCTCAGTACCCCTACACAAACCGCCCTTGAGCAAACATTGACCAAACGACTAGCCGAAGTAGAAGCCATGATCCAACGCATCCCGGGGGTGCCAATGTGCCTAAAAAAGTATCAATTCCAGAGCTACGTCGAGTCGCCATTTGTGGATACCATAGCTCTCGCAGATATGCCCCGCAAATTCACTTTCCCAAACATGAAGTTATACAACGACACCACCGACCCGAATGACCATATAGCCTCATACAAGCAGAGAATGTTTGCCGCTGCCATACCAAGGGATCTCCGTGAGGCATGCATGTACAAGAGCTTCGGCTTTAGCCTAATAGGGCCCGCGCAGGGGTACACCAACCTTCCAAGCCACTCGATCCCCTAATTCGCCCAACTCACAGATACCTTCGTGGAGGAATTTGCAAGTAGCAAAAAGTTGGAGACACTATCCAGTGGCCTCTACCGGATCCTGTAGCACTGCAGCGAGCCCTTATGAGACAACGTGGGACACTTCAATTGCAAAAAAGTCTCAATCTCGTACTGCAACCAAGAGACCGCAGTCGACACCTTTAGGAAGGACTTGCTCCCACATGAAGAACTGTACAAAGAGCTCACCAAATTTAACTACAATACCATGGAAGAAGTGTTGGCTCGTGCTTGGGTTGAGATAAGGTGGGAGGAAGATGGGGCTCATCTAGCCAAACAGAGCACCCACGAGGATTGCCTCTCTCGGCACCCTGAAAAACGCCAGGACACAAGACCAATAGAGCCTTACTCGAGCAGGAGAGTTTTTGTTTAGGATAATAGGCGCCAACTAGACTGCCCTTCGGCTCAGAACAGCAAACACCGCACGCCACCCAAGTATAAACTACCAGACTACAACCTCAATATCAAGCCACTAGAAGTAGTAGTGGTGATGAAGGAGATGGGGAACGTGGTCAGATGGCCAGTCAAGCTGAAGCACCTGGGAGCGAAGCTGGACATCACCAAGTGGTGCGAATTTCACGGAGATCACCACCATAACACCATCAATTACATTGCACTTCACCTCGAAGTCGCCGAGCTGCTAAAAAGAGGACACCTTCGCGAGTTCCTAACGGACAAGGGTAAAAGCACATTGACCAACAAAGATCGCCAAGTTACTCAGTCACCAAAAACCTTCCTGGCAGACGCAATGTGCGAGGTCATCTCAAGCGGATCGGAGGTTAGTGCAGTCAACTACTCCTCAGCGAACTGCCATGCCCGGGTGGTAGCCAACCCACGATTCCAACACCTAAGACCGATACATCAAAGAGCAACAAACCTGACTATAGAATTCATGGACAATGAGGCGGCAACGCTATTGAATCCTCATCATGATGCGCTCGTAGTCACCTTCCAGATTGCCAACATCATTGTCAAAAGAATCCTGATAGACCCCGACTCCTCCGCTAATATCATGTTCCTCGAAGCATTCAGGGTGATGAAGTTGGAGGAGTCTAGCATCAACTACAGTCCAACGCTCTTCGTGGGATTCAGTTCGGAACAAAAATATACCCTGGGAGAAATTGCCCTACCAATCTATGCCAAAGGGATTAACCAGCAAACCGCTTTCATGATATTAGACGCATCTTCTCCCTACAACGTGATCCTCAGTCAGCCATGGATTCATAGCATGCGAGCCATCTCCTCAACCTTCCACCAGACGATCAGATTCCCCACCAAATGGGGCATCAAAGAGATTAAGGAAGACTAGAAAGCTTCTAGAGATTGTTACCAAAACGCATTCAAACCGAACTGTGGCACCTTTTAGCAACTACAAACACCTCCAACGGGACAGATAGAGCCGAACCAATCAGCAATGGAGGAGTTAGACGAGGTCCAAATACACCTAAAGTTCCCAGACAGAAAGACACAAATAGAGGCTCGGCTCTCACTTGATATCTGTAGAAAGCTGATTGACTTCCTGGAGAAGAACCAAGATTGTTTCGCTTGGTTTCACTCTGATATGACCAAGATCGATCCCGAAGCTATAATGCATTGACTAAATGCTGACTCGGACATCTCTTCCGTGAGACAGAAAAGAAGAAGATTCGCCTCAGAGAGAAACAAGGTGATACACGAGGAGGTGGAGAAACTATTCTGGAACAGCTCGGTTCGGGAGGTTTAATACCCAAATTGGTTGGCGAACGTGGTGGTAGTGAAAAAGAAGAATGGAAAATGGAGAGTTTGCATCGATTTCACCGACCTGAATAAGGCTTGTCCAAAAGACTCCTTCCCACTCTCCTACATAGACATGTTAATGGATGTCACCGCCGGACACGAACTGCTCAACTTTATGGATGTCTTCTCAAAGTACAACCAGATCCTAATGCACCCAAACAACCAAGAGAAGACCGCCTTCATTACCGAGCGAGACATCTATTGCTACAAAGTGATGCCGTTCAGCCTGAAGAATGCCGAGGCCATCTACCAGTAACTAGTGAACAAAATGTTCTCCAACTTATTGGGAGACTCCATGGAGGTCTACATCGACGACATGTTGGTAAAGTCACTGATCACTGAACAACACCTCAACCACCTTCGGCAAGCCTTTAAGGTGCTACAAAAATACAACATGAAGCTAAATCCGACCAAATGCTCATTCGACGTATCCTCGGAGAAGTTCCTTGGATATATGGTGACATAGTGCGACATCGAAGCCAATCTAGACCAGATCGAGACAGTCCTGCGAATCTTCTCTCCAACCAGCATAAAAGACGTACAATGCTTCACAGGAAGGATAGTTTCCCTTAGTTGGTTCATCTCCAAGTCTGTGTAAAAATGTCATCTCTTCTTCACGTCACTTAGGAAGTTAAAAAAGTTCGAATGGATGGAGGAATGCGAAGAAGCATTAACCCAACTAAAGCGGTACCTAAACATTGCCCCTACTATTCTCCAAGCCAAAGGCAGGTGAACGACTCTTCTCCTACCTGGCAGTATTGGAGTCAGCTACCTCTGTAGTCCTGATCCGAGAGGAAAAAGGGAGGCAACTCCCAATCTACTATACCAGCGAATCTCTCTTCGACGCCGAGAGTTTGTATAGCTAACTTGAGAAGCTGGCCCTCGCTTTGGTCACAATTGCACGGAAGCTACAACTATATTTTCAGTGCCACCTTATCATGGTTTTAACATCTTACTCATTGAAAAAGATATTGTACAAGCCAAATCTTTCGGGTCAGCTCATTCAATGGGCGATTGAACTAATCGAGTTTGACATCTCCTTCCAATCCCACACCGCTATTAAATCCTAAGCACTAGCTTACTTTATTACCAATTTCGCACCTGACACTTCCCTCTAGGTGGAGAGAGAGAGCTCTTATGCTTGACTAACCACACACCTTCAAAATGGACCTTGGTAGTGGACAACTCAAGTAACGCCAACGATTGTGGGTTAGGTCTGGTACTCACCTCCCTAGAGGGAGACATTCTATACTAAGTCATCCGGTGTAGATTCAAAGCAACCAATAATGAGGCCGAGTACAAAGCGCTGATCGTTAGACTCTCGTTGGCCAAATGAATGAGGATTAAAAAGATACAGGTAAAATCAGACTCACAATTGGTGGTGAACCAACTTTAGGGCTCCTATCAAGCACGAGATACCAAGATGAACTCGTATCTAACCTTAGCCAAATGACTCCAGTCATCTTTTGAAGAATGCACGATCAACCAAATCCTAAGGATCAAAAACTCCCATGCAGGCACCCTCGCCAACATCGGCTCGACCTTTAAGGTCGAACAGCCAATGAAAATCTCACTAATACATCAACAGACATTGGCAATCACCCCCAGCTAGACCAAAGCTGCCCTAGTTGGCTCGAACGACTCGTGGATGACACCCATCCTACACTACTTAGAGAACGATGAACTCCCCAATGATAAAAATGAAGCAAGGCGGCTCAGAGCCAAATCGGCACGATTTACCATATATGATGGCTGCCTTTGCAAAAGATCATTCTCGGGACCATACCTCAAGTGCATCATTCTAGAGGAAGCAAAGTACATACTCTTAGAGCTCCACAAATGCGAGTGTGGCAAACATGCTGGGGGGCAGAGTCTCGCCAATAGAGCATTGACAGTTGGCTATTACTGGCCCACCATATGCGTCGATGCGGCCAAGTACGTAAAGGAATGTGATAGCTACCAGCTCTTCTCTAAAGTCTCACACCTTCCGCCAGAGCGGCTCATCTCTATACTCACACCGTGGCCATTCATGAAGTAAGGAAGCAAAGTACGTACTCGCAGAGCTCCACGAAGGCAAGTGCGACAAACACGCCGGGGGGCGGAGTCTGGCCAACAGAGCATTGACAGCTGTCTATTACTAGCCCATCATGTGCATCGACGCGGCCAAGTACGTAAAGGAATGTGACAGCTGCTAGCACTTCTCCAAAGTTTCACACCTTCCGCTAGAGCGGCTCATCTCTATACTCACACCGTGGCCATACATGAAGTAAGGAAGCAAAGTACGTACTCGCAGAGCTCTACGAAGGCAAGTGCGGCAAACACGCTGGGGGGCGGAGTCTGGCTAATAGAGCATTGACAGCTGTCTATTACTAGCCCACCATGTGCATCGACGTGGCCAAGTACGTAAAGGAATGTGACAGTTGCTAGCACTTCTCCAAAGTTTCACACCTTCCGCCAGAACGGCTCATCTCTATACTCATGTGGCTATTCATGAAGTAAGGAATTGATATCGTCGGAAAGCTACCAACCGTGCCAGGCCAATGAGTGTACATGCTAGTAGTCACTGACTACATTACTAAATGGATAAAAGCGAAAACCTTTGCCCAAATCAGAGATTGCGAAGTTAAAAGCTTCATATGGAAGAACGTCATTTGTCGGTTCGGCCCACCCAAAGAGATAATCACAAACAATGGCTCCTAGTTTATCAGTTCGGGCTTCCAAGACTTTTGCAAGGCATGGAACATCAAGCTAAGCTTCTCCACGTCCCGATAGCCCAAAGCCAATGGGCAAGCTGAATCCTTAAATAAAACCATTCTCTAGACATTGAAGAAGAGATTACAAAAAGCAAAAGGCACTTGGGTGGACGAACTTCCTAGGGCACTATGGTCCTACCGCACCACCGCACGGTCGTCAACAGGAGAAACACCATTTTCGTTGGCCTATGGCTCAGAAGCTGTTATCCCCGCAGAAGTAGGATGTTTATCGGCACACCTCTAGTGGATAAATGAAGACGACAACAGGCAATAACTTTGTCACAACCTCGACCTCGCCGACGAATTACGAGACTAAGCGTTAATTCACAACACCGCATACCAACAAAAGGTAGCTCAACACTATAACAAGAATGTCTGAGCAAGAATCTTTGAAGTCGACGATTGGATTTTGCGCCAAGTCTTCCAAAACACAAAGGTGTCAGGAGCCGACAAGCTCGGTCCTACTTATGAGGGACCCTATATAATCACAAAAGTTGTTGGCAAATGGGCATACCAACTACAAACACCAGAAGGCAAGAACATCACCAATAGTTGGAATGCCACGCACCTAAAAACTTATCGTTTTTTATAGTCAGTCGGCTTAGCTCCACCTCTTTTTTTTTTTCTGATTTTTACGGGAGACATAGTGGGTCTGTCCACTCCCCTCATCTCCGTTAGACGTTTTTTGTTGTCTCCAACTTAGACTTCATTATCACCCAATTAATAAAAATTTTATTCAAGCTTCATAATTGTTTAGGAGTTCTGGATTTGCTAAGCCAAAGCGATGGACATCCCTATCAACCTCTCGGGCTATTCTACCTCAACAAAATTGAAACAACCATTATAAGATAAACAGAAGGAGCCGAACTCCCATACAAACGCCCAACAGACTATAATTAAACATCATTCAATGTACTCGGCACTTACACCCTAAAGGTGCACTCCGAAGCTTCAAAAAAAAAAAAAAAAAAAAAAAAAAAAAAAGATGTCTGGTTATCTTCAGTGGCTGAGCCGCGCCGCTTGGACACATCCCTAGTTAGCTGTTCACTTGATGCCACTTCATTGCTGGTTGTCTCCTATGGTCCTTCAACCGACCTGCCAACATCAGCCTCTGGCGCTTTGATTTCATCCCCAAGGACATCCGACTCAGGTCTGAGATATCGTTTTGCAAAGAATGCTTTGTACTCTGCTATTTCATCATCCGGCTCCCATTCGACCTATTTCCTTACCTTGTACTCCTCTATGAGTTCCAAGCGAGTTTTCAAAATTGCCTCTATAGAGACGGTCTCCAGTCTGCAAAGAAGCGAGGCCCTTTCAGCCTCCCACTCGGCTCTAACCCTCTGTAGCAATCGAGCGAATTTCGTGCGTTCCTTCTCTAGCCGCTCTTCTCTTTCTTGCCCCGCATGGAGCCTATTTTCCAACTCAGAGGCAGCATCGACGAGCTTCTTATTGCGCCGTTCCAACTCCTTATTCCTTCAGTCCTACGAGCTGACTAACTTCTGAAGATGAGCACCTCTAGAGAAGGTCTACAAGCGTGAAATAATAAACGAATTAGGCTAAGTAAAAAGGGGGCAAGCGACACAAGAGAATGGGGTCAATCACCTGAAAAATCCAAGCCACTGTTTGCTCGACCACCCAAGTTAGCGCTCATCTTTGAGAAGAGGGAAAGAATCTGCCACGGCCCCAACGAAAGACATATCGGAGTAAGTTGAGGCGTCAGACGGGATGACGATCTTCACATTATCATCATCTAACACCACCAATGTAGCCGTCGGTAACACCTTTTGCGTGGACTAAGGAACATTGCCCAGATTCATTTCCATCGGAGTCGACGAGCTCCCACCTGGTTTTGTCCTTCTTCGCTTCTACGCCGACTCTGATAAGCTTTTCTCCTTTATTTCCTTCATCGACGACACTTTGAATTCGCTCGTCATCCTTTCTTCTGCAAGGTACAATTCTTCAACGGTTAGTGGATGGCGTATGGATCTGCTAAAGAAGATGAGGTTGCTATACCGAGCCAACAAGACATATAACAATTGATGCTCGAGCAAAAAAAGTGTACCTTCTTGCACCTCGAGAACCTGACTCCACAAAGGGCTTCGCCGCAAATTCGCCTCGCTTAACACTTGGTAGTAGTTCCTCTTCTCCTCTGATAAAGCGAGAATCTCTCGGCTCCTCTCCTCGGCACGAAGACCCGATAAATGTCTATTATAGTTGAGGTCTGCAAAAGAAGAAACAATGAGATTCAGTACTCAACACTCAAAACTGAAACCAAGCCTCATCACTTGTCGTCTGCCAGAAGCAGGGGATGCCCTGGGCTCCTGCTCCAAAAACAATCTTGTTTTTGACAAAAAAATACCCGTCCTTCCACGTTTTGTCATAAGGTCAGCCCAGTTACCAAATGCTTTCGGCTGTGTCGAAGCATGAACAGGTATCGGCCCTACTCCTTATCATGCTCTTTCAGGTAATATGAATAGAGCTTTTCCATTGCCCTGAACCCCACCCCAAGCCGAGCACTTAAACATTCAATCAACATGAGCAACCGCCAGATGTTTAGCATCAGTTGGCTTGGGCCGATACCATAATGGCTTAACACTTCACGCATCAACTGAGGAATAGGGAATTGCATCCCCTCCACCAAAATCTGCTCATAGATATTGGTCTAGCCCGACACGGACCAGTCAATTCTCTCATGCAGACTCGACACCCTCATCTTGACGAAAATAGGTATCTTGTATAGATACCTAAGCTCCACTGGTTCAATCCGTGATGGAGGATTATTGGCCAACATCCCTATTCCGGGACTGCTCTACTCATCCCTGTCAGTGTCACTAGTCGACGGAATCTCACTGCCATCAACCTGACCCACGTTGGTGGCCTCTTTCCACTCAGACTCACCACTAGACCCTTCATCAGTCGACTCATCATTGTTTTTCCCAGCACCATGACCACTCGACTTGTCGCCAGGACAAAAGGCGACACTCCCCCCTAGATGGAGCTGCCTCATCACCTTCCAGGATCACCACCATGGTCGGTGCGTCTTCATAGTCATTCCTTTCGAACATCACTACTTTGTTTTGTTGTTTTCAATCTCCACCCACCTCGGCACTGCCCGGTTGCTCAAAGATCAACTTTGCTTGGCTTAGACCCTGTCCGATTCAGCTCTTTCTTGACCCAAGCCAAAGAAAACCTCCTATCTTCGTCTTCCCCCCAGAAGAAACTGGAAAACCACACTGCTTTCAGAATACCAGCCCAAAATTTCCTGAAACCACATTCTCTCCAAAAGACGCAGGAGATGAAGCCAAAAAAGGAGCTAAAACCTCTGAAACAGGCCTCCAAACACTATTCTCTCTACCTTTTTGATACAAAAACAGTAAAAAACCAAGAAAAAGGAACATAGGAAGCAAAAATTTACCAGATTGAATGGTTAAAAATGAAAAACTCCCAAACAAAATAAATGAAGTCGACGTTCTCTCTCTCCTAAGCGAGCCCGAATTCGAAAAATGGGGTGAATGAAGAGTCATCACCTTTAAAAACCCAAATCTGACAAATGATAAGTGGCATAATCCTACTAGCTGTCAAAGGGCGGAAACTTTTCGTTTCCCACCTCTCCTATTCCGTACGTGACTTACAAGAGGCAAGAAGCACGAGTGCCCTTACCGTGCTGACCTAGGATCCTTCTAGCTCACCGAGTCAAGACAGCTCAGACGATCTCAGCGAAACGCCTCTATCACGCGTCGAGGATCCATACCTTCACGTCTACACCCCTTCGTGAGCTGGACAATTATCTCGGTCAGCCCCACCAAGGTCGTCAACCCACACCTAGCTGGCCGAACAAACCCTAAAACGATACGGGCTAAGCTAGCATCGGATAAACGCACGGAAAGGATCCCAACGACGAGTACCTCATCCCATTCAGATATTGTTCCTCGGGCTGAATCGTGCTAAATCGAACAGGTACAAGCTTTGCAACCGCAGAGTACTCATGTCTTCTTTTTCGTTTGGCTCGGCCATTTGAACCAAGCCAACTTATTTGCGTCCCCTTAACGCCTTTGATGGCCTAACTATCCACCTAGGATCCATGGCCTATCCGTGTCCCTGACGCCAGGTAATGATTATACTCTCTTAAGCTAAATACTCTTAACTTAAGAGAGTGGGGGACAAACTGTAGTGGCCAAAATTCGTATTGGGCCTGACGAGGTCCAATCGCAACAATGATATGTGATAGCCTAGAGCCTGGCTCAATCCGATCAGGCCCACGTTAGAATACCTTGGAAACTGTCTGCTTTAGGTTGGGCATCTCCCGAGTTAAGCTGAACTGGTTCGGCCCATTCGCCCGCAGCAGTCCATGAAAGGATCAGATCATACCCAAATTTCTCTTCTGGACAAGATCTCATATCTCACCCAAAGAGGAAAGCCTTGAGAGATAAAGGCAAAAAAAATCCAATCTCTTAAAAAGAGAGTTCTCTACCAAGTAGGACTCAAAGTCTACTAGGATTTGAGCGCCCTAAGGTTCACTATATAAATTGAGGCCAGTCTCTCATTAGGGGGGGGGGGGGGGGGGGGGGGGGGAAGGAACACCCTGAAGCTTTGTCTACGTACCTTCAAGTCACCCCTACTTCGCTAAACATTCACAATTATACGCAAGAAGATGTCCTCAAGGTTGTCAATAACTCTCTTCACAAGATTCTATCGATTGTAAATTTTATCGTTTACAGATGGCTTGATATTTAAAAATTTGCTAGAGAAATCAAATCAAATACTTGGGTATTTCGGCTTCTGTCTCCGCCAAAAAATCACATAATCTTGTACTAATTTTGTTTGATCTAAGAAGCATTTTAATTGAGCAACACCAAAGAGTTATTACTAATTGTGCCAAATCAATTTGTAGAAAGGAGGAATTAGATAATATCCCATTTCAGCTAGAGAATCTTGCGTCTATGTTTATTGGTTACTCATATTCTTACCAACAGCGCGTCAACCTATACTTTTAAAACCCTAATAAAGATGCACCGCTACAGTACTCGACGTACAAACAATTACTGAAGATGGCTTAAATCACGGCTCACTTTGGATACTTGAAAATAAACTAGTCTTTTTCTGCGGTTTAGAATTTTTCCCAGTTTTTAATTATAATAGAATGGCTAGTTAAATCAAAAAACTACTACTCAGCAGCAGAATAGCACGTACGGTTATAATGCTTTGGACACCTAACACTGCCACAGATCACGCAACTGAGCTAGAACAAGCAAATCTAAATAACTAACCTTATAAAGATTAAGAGACAGAATCGCTGAGCCTTGTCAGTGATGGATTATTTTATCACTGCCAGTATGGTGCAAAGCCATAGATCATTGTATATGACAATATCTGCGTTTTATTAATGCTGCTCTTCTTTTCTCTCTCTCTCTCTTTTCTTACTTTTTTTTCTCTCGTCAAAACTTCTTGTGTTCGTCGTTGCAGAGAGATACCTCTGTTCCGGCTTTGGACGCTTCAACAGTGCAGCTCCTCGTTATCTTTCTCCTGAATAGTCTCTTTCACTGGCTTTTCTTCTTTATTTTTTAGGTAGAGTAGGATTCTTTGGCCTTTGTATCATTGTATGTCTTTTATGTGCCAGAAATTGTTATAAAATACTGTATCTAATAGTGTTTCAGTCTTGCCGTGGGTATCATGATTCTAGCATTTGCTATCATTGTGTGTGTGTGGCTCCATATTCCTGTCGGGTAATGAAGAAAGAAACATGGGTTAAAGGACGACTCAAAGCTTCTCAGGTTAGTCTAACCTATTTTCTTCCTTTTTTTGTTTTTTGTTTTTTTGTTTTTTTCTATATATCTGTATATATTTTATCGTTTCTGTCTCTGAATTTCTTTTCCCTTTGAGCTCTCACCACTCTACAAATTAAATGATAATGGCGAATCTTATTGTGCCTTCTTTACTTCAAACTTGTTTGCTGCTGTTTTGTATGTAAGATTTGTAAGGTATTGAAATATATAATAAATAAATTCTCAGAAGGGCCCCATGCTAGAGGTTTTCAGTGATACACCATGATGTCGCTAGGTTGATAGAGAATTTCCCTAGAACAAAGAACATATAGATGTGATAGCTAAGTTGAAAATCTGTACTAAATTATAAATCCAAGTTAATGTCATTAGGTTTTTACGTGTTCTTCATTTCATGTTGAACTATTTCACGGTTGTACAGTAAAAAGATAAAAAGCTTAAAAGTGATAATAATGGTCTGTGCTACTACTAGTCTAATACAATCAGTCTATTAGGCAGGGAACTAAAGTTCTCGCCTTGATCAAATTGGCTAAGTACCCAACCTGCTGCCGCATACACTACCTCCTTTACTTTAACGTTACTCTACAGCTACTACTTTAGTTTTCTTCTCAATTTCCCCCTTTTTTATCTTCTTTTAGGGGAATTCCATCTCTAATTGTCCCAGAACTTCACAAATTTCTAGCTATTTCGTCTTCTTCTACTGGTGCTTCCTTTTCTTATGAACGTTAAGATTATGAGTTTGTGGGACTGCTACTTGCTAGTATAGATAATTTCGCTTGCATTTGAGGTTGCTAGATTAGTAATGTAACGATTAGGAAAAAACCTATGTGTGCCATTGTTTTTTCTTCAAACTCAACTTCTCTTCAATTTCCTTGAAAAACTAAATCACCTATAAGTGAAAGTTTAAGTTGGAGGCGGAAAAAGTTCATGGAAAATTAAAATCTATACTGTCGCTAGATTTGATTTATGATCTATTGATCCAAAATCTAAGCACATTGGAAAAGAAACATATGCCTGAAGCAATGATGAAATACAGTAATTTAGTGGAGGCATGAGAGTCTTAGAAGCTAGCCGAATTAGACAGTGTTGTGGAATTGATGGTTCTCCTTTGAGAGGGTCAATCACTTTCCATACCATAGGAATCGCAACATGGTCTTAATACTATCTGTAACATCGATCCTAAGTTCAATAGTAGATATAATCTAATATCGGCTTCAAAGCAATTAAGCATAATTTTAATCCTCACAATTTTGGTTTCGGCTTTACTTAACTGTGTCCTTTTAAAGCAAATCAAAAATTATAAGTTAGTCCAAGCTCACTTTACGTGACAAGACTCAAGGGTAATTTTGTTAGTTTGCGGAAGATAGTCATAAATGATATATACATCATAAGTTTATGAAAAGTCTGTAAATGTCTTGTAGTCAAAGACTTAAAGTTAAGAGTTGGGTTACATGATGAAATTATTAGTTCTATCACGCATCAGCTATACGCATTTCGTATGGAGAAAGGTATTTTTAATTTAGACGAGTAGGAGTACGTTGAAAAACGACATGGTCATCAAAATACAACTCCAGTTTCGGGAAGGGTAACATAGACTATAATCTCTAATGAAGAAGATGACTAATAGCTACATACAAGCAGAAAGATTCGAAAAAAAAGAGGTTGGACAAGGTAAATTAAGATATAGAAGCTAAAATGATAGTGTGATTGTTATAATAACAAACGGACATTACAGGAGGTATGAACCAAAATTTCAAGTACAGCTACCCTGTTGCAGAATGCAGATGATAATTCAAAAGAGTATAGTATTTGTTTGGTTTAATATTGGTGACTTATCATTAGCTCCATGGATGTATCCTTGTTTAACACATTCGCAAATGCATCATATCATGGTGTTCCTGTTGAGACAACATTAATATTCCTCAGGTGCATGGTAGTTAACGAGAAGATTGGTAAAATATGTCTACACGTTTCATATCTGAAAAGGCATACACCTGATGTATTGGGTTGTAAACTTTATATTTTCAATTTCAACCTCTAGCTAAGCTAGGAGATTGAATATGGACAAATTGAGTAATGGTTAGTCTACTTTGTCTAACTTTACATGACCTATTAAGCTAGGACCTGTTTTGGGAGCAGTACATTCAAATTCTTTAGGGCTACCCTAATTAGTCTCCGCTCACAAACGTTGCCAATGAAAGCCCATGGACTCTATCACCTCTGATAATCTATAGGTTAGGTACTCGGGTAGTCGGGTTTATAAATCCTACCCAGTAGGTGCAATTTAAGCCCTAATTGGCTGGGGTTTGGTACTTGATCATTAGGGTTATTCGCCCCCTTCAAAAAATGGTGGGTCCACTCCCCCGCCCCACCCCCACCCACCCCCACCCCAAAAACAAAAGAGAGAAAAGTCTCAAACTTGAACTGGCAAGTCAATGGGCGTTTTATACAGATATGGCTAGTACTTGACTTCAACAATTACATCCAACCTGCCTTCTTGGATGAAAATAATTTAATGGCTAAATTTCATTAAATTACAGTTTCACTTTTCCAGTTTTAAATTAAATGATATAGTATCTTCTAATAAATTTATTCCTAAGTGCTTAAAGTATTCTATGAAATTTGCAATATTTATTGAAATTTTAGGGGATCTAAATGCCTATATAGCTAATATCAAAAAGATGATATTTTATGTCAACATTTACCATATTCTGCAGTTTACGGGAGAATGGCATGAAGAGACTTCGCACCCAAGAGGTTGAAATTTTCAAAACTCAAGGTAAATAGATAGAAAATGATTCTTCTTTGATACGCAAAGACTTCGGCAGGGATTTTTTTTTTTTTTTTTTTGTTCTGCAGAATTACGTAGAAACTTTACACTTTTTTGTTTGTTGGTTACTGTCGACTACCAATTAATTGCGTCCCATTTTCTTTGGTAAACTTATTAATTTCATAGTTCTAACTTTGTACAACAATATATAATTGATCATTTGATGTTCTTCTTTGTACTGAGGTGGCAAGGATAACATAATAATATTTCCTGCCTTTGATTAATTTGCAGGCAAAGGAGGAAAGTTAAGTTTCATTTTCAAGTTGCATGATATAACTTGGCACTTTACTGTAAGTATGCCTATACTGCAAACTTTACTGTGTTCTATTTCTTAAGCATAAATTCATTTTGTCTGTTGATTCACTGCAATTTTTAAGGTAAAGATATCAGATAATATTTTGCATGCGGATGTGAAAACATATTGATTTTTAGGTTGAAGAGAAAATGAAACCTTTAATTAATCCTGGATTTTTGGCTAATGTTGTTGGAGAGGAGCAAGAGTGATGCAGGAGCATAAAAAACGAAATATAGGTTTTACTTGTTTTAGATGTATTATCCTAAACTTTTTCTTTTAGATATGTAGGCGAGGAAGCCTGCAGTTGATTCTAACTTCTAAGAATACAAAGGCAATGAAGAAAAATAAGGAATATCAACAGTTTAACAAAATTACTTCACTCTTTTAATTCAAAGGTTAATAGTGAGAGTTTAGAAGAAAACAACAACACAACTCTGTCTACTAATTGAAGAAAAATGTTGTCCATCCCACAAGTTTATATGACAAGTTTTCCTTCTAATTAGGGCGTAGCATTGTTTTAGAAGTACATAGAAACTATATGGTGCATATCAAGTAACTCTAAAATAATACCACATCACTTGATATATAAAACTTAGAATGTATACTAATGTTCTTAATTGAAATAACACAAGCATGCATTCAAATTGAATGCTGCAAAAATCTCTATTTATAAAGTCACAATAAACTTTTTTGAGTAGAGAAACAATATAAGAAATTTAAAGCAAATTGGAGAAAAAATTGAGTAGATTAGCTAGCTTCTATTTGGTTTGTGATCCGAAAATATTTAAAAATGAAGTTACTATTAAAAGCCTTATTGTATTTCAAAATTTTTAATTTTTAATAGTTGAAATGTATTTAATATAGTATTCAAAAATTATTTTTTGGGTTAAAGGTTTAGAGCAATTTTTTTTTTTTTTTTTTTTTTAGTTTTCAAATGTTACACTGGTTGTTAATATTGTAATCTAAAAAGTATTTTTGAAAATATTCCATTTATTTTAACCAAAAGTAAGTTGTATTTCTTATTCTTAGAAACATAAAGCTATATTTTAACTCTGTATTCAACAAGCCCTAAACTAGAACTAAAATTACGTTAGGAACGTAGGGTTCTAATAATAAAAATTTAGAAAATTAAAGAGAAAGAAGAGAATCTTGATCACTTCGAGTGGATCTTCCTCCACTTTGTCTGAGGCTAATATGTTATTTTTATTGAATGAATAACCTATAGGGTATTACATTGTATTTAAAACATATAAACTCTAATATAATAAAAACAAAAAACAAAAACAAAAACAAAATTTTGGAAACTTCACCTCATGCTCTTTTTTTAGATCCTCTCCATTCGATGAGTGCTCAAATGTGGACATTTTCACTTCATCGTTACCATGAATGGCCATCTTCTTCCCTTTCATGGTAAAAATGCATAGTGGTTTAGAAAATTTCCAGGCATGTCACCAAGGGTTTGCAACCAACTAGCCCCAAGCACTAAGCCACATCCTTCTAATGGCAGCAAAAATAAATCAGCAATAAGAACTCTCATCAACAACCTTAACTTCAACCTGCTTGCAACTAATAATTGGATAATCAATTTTCGTAGTGATTCTCAAATAAAAAAAATAAAAAAATTATCGGTGCTCCTAAAAAGTTTTGGTGATTAAACAAAATTTTGAATGAATCATGTTAAGAGATTGTGCATCGGAAAATATACCTTCAAGATGAATAATATATGAATAAATCATACCACACAAAGAGACAAGATATTTTACGTGGTTCGGCATAACCCACCTACATCCACGGATGAGAGAAATTCACTATAGTTTTATGAACACGATATACAAGAGTACACAACACCATAAACTCAGGACATAAAATAGAGCGAAAACATCCTAGTTTTTAACTACGCTCAACCCAGTACCTAGAGTGGAAACAATCCCAGTTTCTAAGACACTCTCTCCATTGTGTTTAATAACCCTTACATCAAATACTCTGTGTTCTCACATTCTCTTATTCTCTCATAACATTGAATTGATTCTCATCCCTATATTTATAGATAGTATATGTTATATTATATTCCTAATATGATTCATATTTCAATTCCTAATAGGACTCTCATAATTCTATTCCTACTTAGAATTGTATTATTTACTAAAGAGTTTTCCTAAAGACATACAATTTTACATGGAAACAAATAGGAAAACGAGCCACAATATCCCAACAAATCATATTTGTGTTATCTTTTAAGGTAGATCTAAGTTATTGAGTTATTTATATACTTTATTTGGAGTCCAAAAATTTGGGTTTTATTTTTCCTTTCTATTTGAAAAAAGTTCTATTGGACCCTCCTTGTCAAGCCAAAAAACCATACTTCCTAATAACAGCTCATTTAAAAGTTTTAAAAATGGTTTTTGCTATTAAAACATCCAAAAATTTCATAAATTCCCTTCCTTTATTTCTTTAAACCCCTTCCCTTTATCTTTTAATCAACCGAATTATAAAAGTCAAAACTTCCTTTGTCAAAATGAGCAATTGGAGTCTATTAGAAACATTAGCCTATTTCTAATAAGCCTAAAAATGGGGTGGGGTGTGGGGATTGCATATTAAAAGTTTCATGTTTTGTCCTTGTTGTATGAATGACATATTGTGAGTAGAATTTACTCTCAGAAACAAAAATAGATAATACATCTTGTTAATGATTTGTCTTATCTGGGGGATGGTCAATTTTGATTGTAATATTAGTTTACGAAAATATACTTTTTTCATCATTAATTTTTTATTATTAAAGATATAACTTAAATTGAAAAGAAAAAAAGAAAAAAAGAGAGAAGTCATGATATATGTACAGTTATATACTATAACTTTTGATATATATTTTTTTTAAACTTTTTTTTTCTCTATTAAAATAACTGTTTTTAGTTCTAAAAAATATTTCAACTTTATCAAAGTAGGTTTGAATAAAATTTATTAGTAAATTGGAGTTTATGTATACGTGAGTGGGGTGTCAAAGTTGTTTATAAAGAACAAGAGATCAAAGGTAAGTTTAATAATTTAATTTAAAGATAAATTTGTAATTATAAAAAATATTTAAAAAAATGATGTTTCTTTAGCTTTATGAATGGATGTCAATTGTTATTCACTCGATCTTTGTTTGAATACATGTTTCTAAAATAATTCCTAAATTTTAGAGGCCTTTTCCTTTCTCTCTTATAGTCATCTAGATACCTATTTTTTTAGGCTAGCTATTCCATGTTATTATATGAGTAAATTCAAAGATTTTATCTGTAGTTAATAAAAATGAAAGAATAACCATATATGTACAAAATTTAACACATGACACACAGATTTGAAGATTTTATTTTAATCATATATATTATATCATTGTAGGGCAAAGATAATCGTAGACTAGCATCTGCAAGCAGCAAGCTAGACTGTATAAGTTATACATAAACAATCAACTTTAGCACCAATATTTAGTCATGACAGGATTACGTTAATGCTTCCTTTGGATTGAAGACAATGGGTGAAGCACAGTGAAATTGAGTGAAATATCAAAAAATTTCCTGTTTTCACTTTCTCATTTTATCCGTCTTAACCTCTACTTTAAAGGCTTTGGATCTTGATTATTATGTGTGATTATAAGTTGATCACCATCTTTTATATATCTCAGCCTATGTTATTTTCTATACCAATTTAATCACTAACTCTCTTCATACCCAGATATGAATTATAAAACCTGAATATAATTGTATCAACTCATCAATAAGGTAGGTACTCATTTGAAAATTGCTGGAAATCAAACTCAAAAGTTATATTAAAGTGATTAATTTTTCTTGGTGGAAAAGAGAAAGAGGACTATTGAAGTGCCTTGCAGAATGTTGTCGTTATTGCTAGAGATGATGGTTAGGGAGACTAAAGAGTAGCTAGGGACAAAACGTATTCAGATTGAGTTATTGGTATATATGTATATGTTCATTATTATTATCAGCTATACAGTAACAAATGAGTTTGACACATAGAAACATAACAAAAGACAGAAGAACGACAAGCTAGCTTTAGAAAGAAGATATATATAAGTCTCGAAATCAGAAAGTGGGGTACCTCAATTATTTTTACCATGCAGAAATGTCGGGATCATGGTTCAAGGAATCGATGACCATGATCCAATTATCCAAAAAGAGGATAATATTATGTCTATAAAGATGACTTGATTTGTTGTGCTAGCAAGTACTTACAGCAATTACTAAAATAATTGGTGGATTATAGAAGTAGGGCAAATTCTGATCTCAGGCCTTATAAGTAGACTTGAATGTCAATATTAGACTTGCTTGATAGTTTATATATTATGTTAAAAGATGTCATATATTTAATTTTGAATCACGTATATTTCTCAATTTCAATCACGTTAATTTGAGTTCAATACTCAACATCAATGTTTTAAAATCGGATCAATCGGTTCGACCGGGAATCAGACCCTTATCCAGTTCGAATACATCTTAAACTTGGTTATAGCAGTTAGATCGGATTGATCTAAGGTTTGACCAACAGAACAATGTTAAGTTATTGGTTCAACCGTTGGGTCAGAGAACCAGTGGCTAAGTTGGAATCCTAATTCCTAAAATTAAAATTCCTAAATTCTATCCTTCAATTTCATCTCTTCATCTTCACTCCTTCAAATCTTCTAATCTTCGATATGGATTGTAGTCTGCTCTGCCTCTATGTTGCTGGCCTTCAGCACTTCAGTTTACCCGGCTTCCCGCCTCTGCCAATCCAATCTGAACTCCGCCCGTCCATAGTTTAGAGTCCACACTTCATTGGCTTGATCTCTAAGCCCTCTCCCATTTGCAATATATGGTAATTTTGGAGCTTAAAATGAAAGAAAACTCTTTAATGAATGTTCAACTCTAAATAGAAATTATAGAATTAGAATAATTGAGAAGATTTTCAAGCTAATGGGCATCCATATACTTCATTATATCATTGAAACCATGTTAAATAATGTCTTCGAAAGTAGAGCAAAATTAATGTTATTTTCTAAAAGATTTTTTTTTTCTTTTACTATATAACTTAAATTTTACACTTAATTACATATGTACATATAGCTTTATTTGCCTATATCTTTCTGTTAGCTTGCTGTAAAATTGATTTGGTTTTTTTTTTTAAAAAAAAAAACATTGACCTCAAGAATCCTACTGGTTGATGACTTGATTTGGATTTTCAATTTATTTTATTTATGTTATATTATTATTTGAATTTTGGATTTGGATACAATTATTTTACAAATTTAAAATTTTATCATACTATATTGACGTGATGTTGATGTCACCAGTTACATTGACCGACCCAGGAACAGCCCCTTGACTGCGTCAAGGCCCGGTTCGGGTCTTACAACATTACTCAACCGTCTAACCAAATTTATTATACAGAAGATCACTATTTATCTGGAAAAGAAAGGTGACCCTGAATCAGTAGTTCTAGATTGAAATGAAAGTTCGAATATATATAGGAGGTACGCTACCAGTATAAAGTGTACTAAATATATTTGAAAATTTGTCTGGTGAGTATATTCATGCCGCCGTTATGCTTGATGCCTCATCGTCGATGCTTCTTTAATTTCTCCTTGTTCCTAAATCAGTGTTTGTTTCATGTTATTTATTGATTCTCTAATCAGTGATGGCAAGAGCATTGGGGCTTTCAGCCATTATTACGAGAAAGTTAGTGTATGATCGATAATCATAATTGGAGAAATGGTATTAGTTTCCAGGGTTGCTACTGGATAGACCATGCTCAGGAGCTTTTAAGTTTTCTACTTCTGTCCTTCAATGGGAACATAGTCAAAATTTTCTTGAACAAATCCGCCTAGCAGGCGCAAGCTTGAGAAATAATAGACGTCAAATATCACAAAAATTAATTATAAATACGAAAAGCAAAACAAAAAACACCACCTGCACAACTACATACAGTCAAACTGAAAACTGCCAAGTTCTGTAACTCAATCCTGTCGATAATTAAAACCTGGACGCTATGAATTATTATCAGGGATTAGTAGGAACAATATATTAATTAGTTCACTAGAATTTTTTTTATGGCCGTAGGGATATTACTTAGAAGTGAAGTGAGATCTTCCAAAAAAAGAAATTGACTGGGTTGACAACTTAGGTCATATATGGTTCTATTACATCTATATATGGACATAATAGATTCTTGCAGATCTCTACTTTTATGTTGAATTAGAAGCTAGGAGTCATACAAACTTTATTTGGTCCATTGTCTGCTTAATTAGCTGCAGTTATTGTCTATAATTTATAACAGAGAGAAAGGAATTGCACCTCCCTGGTGATTTTACTTTGAGAAATTAATAATGAAAGTACAATATAAATTTATTTATTATTGTCACATAAATGGCCTTGTACAACTGTTGAACGTTTCTTCTAAAAGTCTTCAAGCTAAAAAAATTAATGTCTTTTATGTATGATATTACATCAGTGCATAATATTCCAGTAGACTAATTTACTGGAATTCAGAACATTATTTAGATATAATTGACAGTCCTAAATTCTCGGACAATAGGGTCAACAGCTACACTCACCTGAAACACAGTTCTAGGAAGAACATCATCTTTGACTGTGTGGTACAAGGTTATAGTTTGCCCAAAGACCAGAAAAAACGGATTTCCATATTAATCATGCTACAAAGATTGTTTTATAATGATTTAATCTCAGTGATTGCTTCACTCAACAAACTATATGTTTCATCGTCGTGCATTGTAGTTCATATGATGTCACCCAAAATTATTAAATTGATCTAAGTAATATACATTTAAGATGCAAAATTTGTAGATAATTACATAATTATAATTGAATCGAAGCCTAAAGCCTTTAGCAATGAACTGAAAAACATAACTATATATAAAATACTCTTCTATTTATTAGAACATGCAAAACACCAATGAACTACTGAAGAAAAATCAGTCAAATAGGTTTTGGTACTATTATTGGACCTTTTAGCTATATATACTGAAATCCTATGCTTATAGCTAAAAGGTCCAATAATAGTATTTAAGTATTAAAAAAGACTCTTGGACACCTACTATTAATTAATTGTTGATAAATCATGCACCAACAGTTTAGTCATTCAATTTCTATTAGATTCAGATATGTTATTAATCATAACTGTGTTAGGAAAATGGAATGCATCAAGAGAAAAAGAATCTAATAATAATCAGAAATATTTTACCTGCGATAACGCAGCTAGCTCGGAATCTGATTGCCTAGATAAGTTTGAATTTCTGTTGCAACCCAATATGATATTGGGGCCAATAGTCCATGTCAGGCTCTTGAACCCGTGAGGCAGTGTACTCTCATCTAGGCAGGATAAGAAAGTGCATTTCCTTCTCCACAATCTATATGAGAACAAGAAAATATAAAGAAACAAAAAAGAATCAACGAGGCCAAGCACGTTTTCAGTTCTACCTCTCCAGGATTTCTATTTCTAATTTATTTATTTTTATATATTTTTTTTTTGGGGTGGTGGGTGGGGGGTGTTTCCTTTCTAAGCTATTTAATCTCACGATGGTGTTCTAGGTCCTAGCAAACATATCCTTTGAGCTAATTATGAAGGAATAAAGAGATCCAGCTCAAAGATTTCAAGTATATATCTTTATTCCTGCGTGAGTTTTATCTTCATTTGATCATACTCCTAGATCACAAGACAAAATATACATGGAATTATTTTTCTTTTATTTCTGTTAGTATTGTGCTATCCGTATTTATTTAATTCTACTTTTGAGACAGAAGGAAAATACCAACATGTCAAAGTTATTTGCATCAGCCTTTCTGCTGGTATGTATTTCCATTTAAGGATATCTTTGCTACTGCAATCTAGAGTTAACATGATCATGAATAGTTACCTCATAATGGAGAACAAAAGGATGAACTGGATAACTTACAAACCAAAACAAAAAAAAAAAAAAAAAAAAAAAAAAAAAAAACATGATAGAATTGATCACAATAAAGATTAAAGACAAAACAACATATTTCAATTTCTCATAAACTAGAAGAAATACATAAATCCTAATATTTAATCATCCAAACAGCAAAGGACCCACTAGATAGAAGTGGAGATGAGCCAAACAATTTTTCTTGTTCAGATACTTAAAAAGAGAGTCTTTCCTCTTCAATACAAACGGTAATATTTGTTGGAAACATTGGGGTTGCTGGAGAATTGGTTTTCTAGCAGGTGAGACTGCGAATCAATATTTGAAATGATGGGAATTGAACTAGGGTTTTGTTCATGGGCATTTGAGGGAGACATGAAAATTGAGTTAGGGTTTTGGTGATGGGCATCTGAGGTGGTCATGAAATTTGGGCTAGATTTTTTAGCTTGGTCATTCTGGTTGATCATGTGGATTGCACAGGGGTTTTGTACTTGGAGATTACCTGCTAATTCCTTCACGTTTGTCTTTGTACAGTAAGTATACTGAAGCGCATCATTGTTGGTATTGTCCCAATTTCCTGTATAAACTGCATTATTTTGATGAAATTTTCCGACGCTTGATTCTGCAATGTTGTGTGAGTACCCGAAGGCCGATGATGATCCTGGTGTGATTCCAAGAAATTTCTCTATGATGCTCACAGGGTCCATCTCTTGTTCCAGCAAGTGAACAGTGCCGGCTTCTTCTTCAGCCACTACCTTCAAAGAGGAATTCATTTCTTGGCTACAAGGACCGAAATTTTGAGCGGTCTGAAGGGCACTAGATGACCCTAATGGTTCCGAATCTTTAGGGTTTGCTTCGTCAGAACAATGTTTTGATCTTTTGATCTTCTCAATTGTTCTTTCCCTTGCCCTTGCCCTTGCTTTCTCTCTGGATTCCTTTGCTTTTTCTGATTTTTTGTTCTTTGCCTCTCTGGGGGTGGCCATCAAAGATTCTCTTATAACCAGAGCTCCTCCGCTGTCCTTTAATCCTGAGACTACTTCGCTTTCGGAAGTAGATGAAAGACTCTTTCCATCGCCAATACATCTTTTTTTGAAACCTGGCAAACTCTCAGTGAGTTCCTTGATTGCGGCTTTGGATTTGGAGAATAGCCACTCGATGGTTTTGCTTGCTTTATCAAAGCCTAACATGTCTTGAAGATCAAAAAATTTACGAGCGATTTGAAGGGACAGCCTCATCCGGCGATCTCTCGGGCCTTGAGCCGTGTGGATCTTGCTGTGCCTGTCCTTTTTCCCAGCTCTCTTTCGAGGAATCGCCTGCTTTTCACTATTGTTCTCACTACTAACTCTTTTCTTCTTCCTCGTGGTTCTCTTTGTTGCTTTCATTGGAGATGCCATTTCAATCTCAGTCTGAGCTGCCAGATTCGAACTGCAAGACATGATTTGTTGCTGTGATAGAAATTGACTCATAAGCAATTCATTATCATCAGAAAGGAAGGGTTCAGAGAAGGGCAGAAATGGTAAGGGATGATGATGTTCCTGTGAAGAGCTAGGGTTTTCATTGTCGGTTCCAAGCATGGTTTGATTGGTGAAAGGAAAGGGTTCACAGTTGCTACCTGAAGGAAACATAGCTTAAGAAGAGGTATTGAAACTGGCAAAAGGATAGGCAAAAAGAATAAGAAAGTTTAACTTAGAAAGTGGTATTTATGAGAGAATACGAATCTTTTTTCTTTTTTTTTTCCCCTTAAGGCCTTTAAAGTGTATTTGTACTAGAACTACGGTGCAGCTAACTTAGAAAATGAGAGAAAAGGGAAAGAAAGAAAGATCTAAACTAGGGGCTGAAAGAGAGCGAATAGTGGACTCAAAACACTAGTGGTCGTGCGAAACAGAGGAGCTCTGAAAGTGAGGTAATAATCAGAATTAAGCCCCAGCTACAATTGCGACATTTCACGTGGGTTGCAGGTAGTTGCTTGACAGCAACCTTTCCTATTCTTTCTTTTCTCATACAATAGAGATGGGGAGATTGCTAGGGAGAGATAGAAACGAAAGGGTTTGAAACTGAGAGAGTCAGACTTGGCCACCCACCTCTAGAAAACCTAGGGAGAGATTGGAGAAAGAAAGAAAGACGGAAGGAAGGACAATTATTCATTATAGCAATTGAACAGAGGCATATACCTATTGGCTTTGCACCTGCTTTTACCACCCATGGAGGACAGGAGGAGCAAAGTTCTTTGACTGTAAGACCAAATGTCACTTTCATTTCTCTCTCATTGCATGCCTCTTCATTATTCTTGCGGATTTTTCACTCGCTACCTTTACCTTATCCGAAACCTCTTTCCTATTTTTTTCTAAAAACCCATATTACAGTTAACGGCAGTTAAAAAGTTGGGGAATGTATCATTTACTTATATATATTTATTTAGAATTACCATGAATATATATATATATATGTATAGTTCGGATTTTTACTTTCTTTTCTTGTAGCATTCTTAGCCTATATATAAACATAATATTGCACTTCACTTAGAATTTTGAATCAACTTAAACGAAACACCCTCGTAACATACATATATCAGTTATTAAATATAGAGTTTGATTCATTCATCTCTTTGCATTGCAAATTCCTAAACAATATATGCTATCATGAACGTTAAAACTTTCTGCAAATTAATCTTTAAAATTCAAATACTGTCATGTAAAAATTGAAATGATGATATTGTGCAGAATTAGTCTTTAAGGAACTTGTCTCCACATAATAATAATTATCTGTATATTACAAAAAATATATGTTATATTACATTAAATGTTTAAGATGAAATAAAATATTTATCTAAAGTTGTTTGGGATAATGATTTATGTTTTAGAATTGTTACCATATCTTTTAACTTGCGGGTACGTAATAACTTGCCAGCATAAACATTTTCTTATTGAAGTCAAAATATTTCTAACTTCTCAAGCATGTTTAGAGCTTTTTGGCACGAAACATATTGTATTTTCATACTATCATCTTCTAGATTATCTGCTTCATCTTCTTGTCTAATTACAACAATTATTTCTTTTTCAATTAAAACATACATGATTTGTTGCTCATTTGAGTAATTGAGAACGACATTAATAGCCATTTGATTAATGTATAATAAAGTTATCGAATCTAATCACTCAATTCTGCAATGACTCTTTGATTCTAGTTATCCACTTATTTGTAACTTATAATTCATCGACATCAGGGGTCTTAATTTTGCAGTGCTTAAAATAACTCGCAATTGTCTATGACTTCACATCGATTGATCATGTAGCAACAACATTTTCAATTCTATCAAAAACATTTATCTTTTCTAGTTTCAAGTAATATTCCTATATTAGAAAAAGTAAATAAGAAATCCTAATATTACTAAAACATGAATTGAAATTCTAATTGTACTACTAAAACATAAAATATAAAATAAGAAATCAAAGTAATAATTTTTGTAATTATACTTCTACTAAGTTATAACATCCTCATAGTAATAAAATTAGTTGATATCGTCATTATGACTATAGAAAGATACTATTGTATATATAAACAGAAAAACAAAAATACATGTACTCTCCCTCTCTTGGTTGGGGTGTTTTCATGTTACTAAATTGGATAAATTGTAATAGTGGATAATGTTATTCAGTCTCCACTTGCTTTTTAGCATTAATTCAAAGAGTAATGCAACACTTACAAGAGTGAGTATAATGAGTTTGACTTTTTATTTTACTCTTCTATTCATTTTTTACCACCTCACTTTATATTAAAATTTTTGTAAGATTTTTTTTTTTATAAGTATAGCTTTATTGTAATTCAAATACCTATATATCTGCCTAATTATGGAACATTTTCAGATGCGTGGGAAGGAGTTCATGCATATAAACTTGTATGAAGAATCCACCGTGAAGCTATCCGCTAGAATCTAGGAAAGTCTTTGTTAAAGGTTCTCTCTCTTTCTTGTTGAGCTTTTTTTGGTGTCTTTGTACTGTCAATTATCAATGTTCTGATTTTTCCAACATTGAGCTGGTCTAGCTAGCCTACCCAAATTAAAGCAATGGAAAAAGAAAAATAAAATATCGGAAGACCTTGAGCAAGTTGGCTAGTATACTTTGATACTATTTGATCACTAAAAGCATAAAGTAATTAAACCATCTGGATGCATCCGCATTATATTTCATCTGGAATGGTCCCTCCTGTACCTTATGTTTTTCATCTGATGCAGTTGTTTGGTACCCACCACAAACAAATTATATCTTACGGTCCGATAACAGGTTCAAATAAATATGCTTTGTGCATATGGATAAAGGACCTCTACAAGTGTTCAGTATCATCTTATAATTAATTAGCTATTGTCAAGTTCCCCTGGTTGCATTCGTGTTTTTTTCTAATACCCAAAAGTCCCTTGATCTTCTTCACATATTGATTGAGTTCTAAACTAAAGTCTACTTTCAATAATTTATAACATCAATTTCAATGCCTACAATCCTATTATTTCTTAAAAATGAAAAATAAACTAGTGGAATATATAATAATCCCAAATAGTTAGCCATAATTGATCCCTTAAGCTTTTACTTTTACGGTTTTTACCTTCAGTTGAATATACTTTAGAGTAACCACCACTGGGTGGTTAATTGGTTAATTAAGACTTTTAGATATATTACTTAAGAGATCTTGAGTTCGATTCACCTCGATCCTTAATAGGAGTGGTCACTGAAAGTTTATCTGGTCATTAACTTCAGGGTTCTTGAGAATTAATTGATTTGGACACAAATTGGTCCGGACACCCTCCATCAACAAAAAAAAAAAAAAAAAAAGAAAGAAACTACGCTTAGAGTCAAAATGCTATGTTGTTCACTGTTCCTGATGTCCCACATAATTGTTTCCCAAAAGCTAAACGTAGATGAACGGGCATAATATGAAAATAATATATGTGTTTCTATTACAGTTACCTACGGATGAAAAAAAAAAAACATTAAATCTCCCTCTAGATCGATGTTAAACAAATAAGGTTTTTGTAATCTTTTCTCATCTTATCTTTGTTCTCTTTAACTTTATCTTTTTCTTTCATTCGTTCCAGGGCATTTGGTGGAGAATGATGCTAATGAATAAGACTGGATTTAAGGAGGATAAAGCCTGAATTTATTACATCTTTCATCCAATGTAAAGCATGAAATCATAATATGTCATAAGAAGCCTGAATTAACAATGCATTGATTAATTAGTGCTGCTAATTAGTCTACCAGAAATTTTCCTTGACTTATTATTAGTGTTAGGTTATGGATCATTACACATGGCACTTGTAATTAAATTTGATTGCTCTCTTTTAAGAAAAAAAAAAAATCATTATCAATCCCCGAAAGGCATCTACATATGCTAAAAAAAATAACAAAATCTCAAAGGTTTAGCCTGGTTTGTAAATAAGACATATACCGTGCTGTAAATTAAATGCATTGTTGCATGAAAACACTTTTATGTTAGCTTATTTTAGTTTTAACTTTTGTGTTAAGTTGCTTTAGTTAGTTGGCTGAAGTTAACGTTTATTTGCAAGAAAAAAAATTATATATGATATGGCATGTTGGAAAGAAGGATGAAAAAATGCAGCACCTAGCCCTTGTTCTTCTCAGTTGTTCTGCAAAGACGTGCAGCTTTCTTTCTTTTCATAACAAGTTTGATTCTTTTGGGATTCTGTACCAAATTGTAAGCATAAAAACAGGGCAACGGCCAACAAGTAGTACTAAAATAAGAAATTGTTTAAAGCAACAAGCAAAAACTACAAATGGAAAAAGGAAGAGGCGTAAAGCAGCGCATTAAAATAACTGTAGCAGTTGCTTACGATTTAAAAGGAGCTAGAAAACACAGGTAGTGATTATTGGTTTAGTTTTCGTTAAATTTAGTTGAATTCCAAGTTGTTTTTTTCTTTTCCTCTCTTTTCTGTTCCAAAAGATTTTTTCAGATTCCACTTTTCATTCTCGGTTTGGTTTATAAACTATATATGTATATATATGATGCACACCATCATTTTACAATTAATATCATCTGTCTGATCTCCTAAATTTTTCTCTATACTTTTTTTCCCCTATATAGATTCGCTTTGACTACAAATAGATTCCAACTCGCATTTTCCAGTGTTGTTAATAATCATAAGATCATCACGCGAAACCTAATTTAGGGCAATCGTCAACTTTGTAACTCATGATCTGATTCAATATGTAAGCCCATAAGCCATAAACTCCAGATTTGTTGGTATTAATTTGATACAGGATACCAATAAAAATTCTCATAGATGAATTTAGCATAAGTGCATAAGATTTGTGATTTGGATGTATAATTAAATTAAAAAAAAAAATATATACAGGCCTGGATTTGAAAAAAAAAAAAAGGAAGAAATATATTTAGATATATATGTACATTTTTTTTTTTTTTAAATCCTAATCAAGTTCCATCACAGCAAGTACTTGTGTTAAAAGACAATGTTTTGATTAATTTCTCTCACAAGGAAATTACAAAATACATTTATACATTGCTAGAGCCACATGCTTGGAGGGTTCGATTTATGCATTGATACTGAATTTAACATTAAATATAAAACTGATGTAATCTTTTAGAATATATGAAGTGAGAAATATAAACTGAAGTCAAATCGATTTATATTTAACTGAAATAAATATTTAATAAAATGACAATGAAAAATGTGATAATAAAAGAGTAACGTAACATCAAGTTGTATAAAAGATTTTACACACATACAAACTTTGTGTATGTATTTAACAAAATGACAATGAAAAATGTGATAACAAAAAAGTAACGTAACATCAAGTTGTATAAAAGAGTTTATATACAAAGTTTGTATGTGTATGTATTATTCTATAAGACATAACAGTAAAATCAAGTCAAACTAAACTTACCAGTTTTTTTTTTCTCTTTTGTCGACAAAAGATCAATCTCATAAAAGTTATTTTCAATACACACTACAGAAACTAGAATAAATCAAAATTAATTAGATTTTTATCTTTTGTAAATTATTTTTTGCTACATTAATCTTTCTTTTACATGGATAAATTTTAATGTTATTATCTTACATTCATTCATGAGTCACCCCTAAAACAAAACTCTTGTTCAACAATTAATTTAATGAATATTTCAAACATTATGGAACCGAATTGTCGAAAATGAAGGTCTTACTGGCATAAAAAAGAAATGATAACACACGGGAGTATTAAGAATTCAAAAGGCTTATATCAACAAGGCGAAAGACATATATACTTGATGTAATAAGTGGTGAAGATATTAATCCAAAGAGTATATAAATATGTGCATGTGGAGGGTAAATTTTCCTCGCATTGGTAAGACAGTGACAAGCATATAACCAGTTTCAACCTTTGGGATTATTGAATGGGCAAACACAATAAAGATAAAAGGAATCACTACTCACTAGTTAAGTAGTGGTCCAAAGAGTCGACATTAGTTCAGCTTATATTCAAATGAGAGTATGATGATGAAATGATTTCATCCTAGAATGCTGCATTTCATTGGGAATATTTTGATGTGTTTATTTTGGAGAACTTCGTTCTAGATGACGAGATAAAATTAAGCTTAACTTTGTCACATCTCAAACCTTTTTTCAGTGCTTTATTGTTTCTCTTTGTATTACAAAAGAAAAGGCTTGTTTTGTGATAGCCTCTCCTATTTAAGAGTTTATTTTGTTGAAACAAATTACAGTCCTAAAATAGCATATAGATTTTTAAATCTACTTGATTTTAATGTGCTTATATTCGTTCCATATATTAAACAAAATGGGGGTAAAATAACAAATAGCTGAATCGAAGTAAAGTGGTTTTTGTGCAATACTGGATATAAATTTTACTGGAAAAACATAAGAGCCTACTAAACCTGAACTTCCTAATGGTCACCGTTCATGCTGATGGAAATTATTAACTGTCTAATATTTTTAGGCCACTCAATTTTTTAATTATTTTTCCTCTTCTGAAACTTTCAAATATAATCAAACCCCTCAAATTATGCTATAAATGGATTTAATCTCAAGATGTATTTTACAGCTTCACACGGTCCAACCAATTAAATTAATTATTCTAATTAGTAGGGGTGTTAAAAAAAATGCAAAAATTGAACCAAACCGGTTTTTCAGTTATCCAGAAAATCGGTTCAGTTTCGGTTCTGTTAGAGTTGGTGAACTCTATTTAACGTTTAGATACTCATTTTTAAAGACGCAACAAAATTTACCAAGTTGATTAAGCAAGTCAAGTTAGAACAAATCACAAATAATAACAAGCTAGAACAAATCACAAATAATAACAAGCTAAAAATGTAAAGCACATTAGCATATACATAGTTCGACTAAATCCACTTTTAGCCTACATCCATGGGACCTCATCCAGATCGAAGCAAATCCATTAATCAACAAACATTACAAGATATAGTTCAAAGTTGATCTAAGATACAGTAAAAAGAACTCCCTGTTCAACTTTACACTTAGCACTACACTCTGAATCTCTAATGTCTTGTTGCACCACAGATCTCTTCACACTAGATTCACTCTTGGAAAACGCTTGAGCTCCAACCAAGCTTCAGTTGCTGAAGACACGCTCCAGCATCAACAAATGAACCACGTTCTAGCCGCCATTCAACAACGAAGATAAACATGAGAGTTTCTAGTACAAACCCATATAAAAGAACTTAACCAAGAAAAACTCTCTGAAAAGTTCAGAGCACCAACGAAATAGATATTCAGGTTCAAAAAGAAAAACAAACAAAGAAGAAGATGAACTTCCTTTTAGGTCAACAAAGATGAAGGATGATAAGTGTTTAGCACAAAAACATATAGGGAACCTTTAAGGAAAAAACTCTCTGAAAGTTTCAGAGCACAAGGCAAAAACAAACACAAAGGTTAGCCAAACAAAGTCGCAAGAATGGAGAAGATAAATCCAAATTCGTGCACTCCAATTCTAGCCAGGTCAGCAGACAAAGGCTGACATGTGTTGGTCCAAAAATAGAAATGCTTTTAGCTTTAGTTTAGGACCACAAACGAAAGGGGAAAAAGGTTGATTTTCCTTGGACCACTAAAGGATATTGGAACACCTGTAAGTGGTCCAAATGACAACACAAAAGATGCAAAGAAAGTATCACAGTTGATAAAGAGAAAATCTCAACTTGTGAAAAATGAGTCAGACATGCGATGTTAGCACAATAGAATTGTGTGTGCACACACGATGTAAAATGTGAAATGATATGCAAAATGTATATATTTGACATAAGTGTGCAAGCACACATCCACTATGAACACACATGAAATGAAAATGCAAGAGGCATAAGCCTGATATAGCTGAACACGTGGAGGACAAAAAGGATTCCAACTTTTTGTGGGATCACAAACATAATTTTTCTCTTTCTTGCAGGACCACAGACAAAGTCTTACAACCTTTTAGGACCACAGACAAAGTCTTACAACCTTTTAGGACCACATAAGGAAATTGTGACACATGTAAAGTTAGCTCACACAAAAATATCATGAATCAAAATAAACTTGATGGGCAAGACAACAAAGAGAAAATGCCACTTGGCAAAATGTGTCACAGAACAGAAGTTTGACAAAAATATCAACAGGTTCAAATAAATACAAAAATTGGTTTTTTGGTTTGGTTAATTACTGGTTTACGAGAATATGGGAACCGGTTTATTATAAACATATTAAAATAAAAAATCCCTAAATCCCCTTTTCATTCTCGCTTCTAATCCATGTATATTCGTTCTCCACATTAGAGGCGAGCAACTTTTCCTTCTTTGTCGTTCTTCGTTCTCACCTCCGACAACAACTTTGTCGTTCCTTCTTCGTTCTCACCTCCGACAGCAGCTTACTCTACCTCATTCTTCGTTTGTCTAGCCACTCGCCACTCTTCACTCTTCAGGTTTATTATTAGTTTTTTTTTTTTTTTTTTTATATTTATTAAACCTAAAGAGAAATGTCTTTGAAGGCTTGGAATGGGATTGAGATGAAGGTGAAGAGCTGTATGGGTTTGGGTTCTAGCTAGAAATCCTTCTTCGATGAGAGGAACCTAGATTCTTATCGCAGGTTTATTTATCGCATCATCTTATCATTCATTTATATCACATTTTTAGATCAGTTATAATACCTACAATGCTTTACCAACCATTGGAAGGTAGGTGTTGCTCATGGTAATGGCGTAAGCCTGAAATTTTACATTATTTAGGGGAAAACCGGTTTTTCCTAAGAACTGGTTTGGTTTTGATTCAGGAAATTTCCTGAACCAAAAATCTGGTTCGGTTCAAAAATAAAGGAAACCGGTTATGAGCACCTCTAATAATTACACCATGTATAATTATTAATTCCTTTCCTAGCTACCTAAGTGAAGAATTTTAAAGAATCGAAGTAAAAAATTTGAGAAGAATCAATGATCTTATTAATTGAACTACCATAACTATTGACTATAGGTCTGACCGGGATTACAAATAGTAGTTGACATGACCCGCCTCGACCCTCTCTATCCCACAGGCTCCAGGGGAACCCATGAGACTCAAGTGAACAAGATTCGCCATGTTAAATATGTAAAACCATAAAAACCTATATTTCTAAAAATAACATCATAAAACATTTCCTCTTTGCATCATTATACATATACACAAAATAAGTCTTTTACAAAATAAAAGATTCTAGATTCATTTACAATCCAAAATAAAACATGAAATGACACATGATGGAGCAAAACATAAGCCTTTGCAGTGTAAAAGTGAAATCCATCGATTACACACTTGGCAAAAAGGAGTTGTGTGGCCCAACCTCCAAGTGGATATCACTCATTTGCACAATCTTCTTCTTGACCGGGGGGGGGGGGGGGGGGGGGGGGGGGGGTGTTGTTTTGAAGAAGAGAGGTGAGCTAGAAATACCCAGTGAGAGGAGGAAAGGAGAAAACATTTTAATATGCTATTAAAAACATTCATGCACATGAAATCTCATTTCCAAGAAGAGAGGTGAGCTAGAAATACTCAGTGAGATGAGGAAAGGAGAAAACATTTTAATATGCTATTAAAAACATTCATGCACATGAAATCTCATTTCCATACTAATACTACATAACATAAATCATCTCTCAATCACATGTGAAAACTCTCACCACAACTGGTAACCAGGGGTAAAATCATTCTACCCAACAGCACCCTACATCGCTTGAGTATAACCATAAATCAATCTTGCCTAGCGGCATGATGTTAGAGTAGGTGCCCTAGAGCCAATCTATTATTATAAAATTGACTCTGTAATAAATGTTTGTTTATCAATAAAAGGCATATTCTTCTATATCGTGTATGTAATAATATATGTCCTTAGGATAGTAGAACCGTGACGAGGGTATCAAGTGTTTCAAATCTTGATAGTGAGAACCCTATGATCACATATGGTGGTGATTCTATAAATGTTCGTAGCCCCAATATTATTCTGACCAAGGAACAGATAATACGGTAAGGCTATCATAGTATTGAACGACCCTGTCAAAAGGTAGTGACTGATCTCACTTGTCAAGGTTGTTTGCCGACAACTTGGTGCAATGCATGGATGTTTGCTAGAGGCAAGTTCACTGGACAGACCCACTAGAGCATTCCATATGGATGGTAACCCTAGTGTCTATGGAATAAATCCTCTAACGGATGGTGGTGCATGTGATCCTTAGATTTGAGATCACCGGAGTGTCTTGTGTACCAATTGGTGTAGTTTAACATTAGTCCAACGTAGTTTTATTCAGAGCTATCAATACGGTAGTGATTGGCTATATTAAGAAATGTATCGAGACTATGGTGGATCGACAAAGGATTCATCACTCTTGGGTATGGGAAAAGTTATCTCACTGGGTAATTAAGTAAATGGCAATGACACTAAATCTGTGGCCACAGTGGGATTGAGTTGTTGCTCAATCCAATTTCATATTCTTGTCATTGGTCCAGTAATTAAATACAAACATGTCGAGGATATATGAGGTTGACACTATTTTTGTACCTCAGTCTCAATGAGATAACAGTTGATGAAAGGATTTGATTGTACGGTAGGTCTGTGTATTGTAAGACAATTAATTAGTGTTAATCGCGATATTACATACAGTCGATATGATGAGGAGCCTACAGGTCACACACTTAGAAGATAATTTAAGAATCGTTTTTGTGAAAGAGGTATTTTCGTCTTTTATGACGAAATGGTATTTTGGTAATCTTACAGTGTAATTAAATTTGCTGAGGTTATTTCCTGTATTTAATTTTAATACTAAAATTAAAATCAGTGAGATTTTATTTAAATATATGTGTGCATATATTTAAATGAATTATTATTATTAATTAAATGTTAATATATTATTATATTTTAATTCATTTTAATTATATTAATAATTAATTAAAATTAAAATACCAAAAAATGGTGTGTTTGGTTGCAAGGGTGAATTAGGGTTGGAGACCATGGCTAAGGGTGTACAAAATAACCGATCGAAATCGAAATCAACAGGTACCCAAGGTCCGATTCCGATTCCTACTTGGAACCGGTAGTGATAGGGTAGGTTCTGCTTCCAAAAAACTAGAACCGACACTGTGCGGTTCCACTGGGTAGGAACCGACAGGTACCTGGGAACCGGAACTTAAATAAATTATATATAAATTTGGGGGGTTATATGATATTTTACACTAAAACTTTAAATTAGTGCAGACTAAAATTCCCAATTCGACTCTATAACCCTAAACGCCAAATTGAAAAAAATCCATTCACACTTTACTTTGGTTTTTCATCACAACAACAACAGAGCATTGTTTGGTTAAGGATTGCTACTTCTCCCTCAGCTAAAGTGGGATTCCTTTAGCTCCAAGTATCTTGTTTTCATTTCTCTTTCTAAGACCCACTTGAACTCTCTTCTTCTAAGACCTTTTTGTGTTGACAGTGTTTTTCACAAACACTTTATAGGCATCATTCTTGTGTTTAAAAGTTGTGAAATGCAAGACACATGTGCTTACTGCTTCCCACTATGTTGACTTACTTCCCCATCCTATTAAGTGTTGACAGATCTTTATTATCAAATTAAATTCGAAAAACAAAACAGATAGAGAAGAGAATAACACAATTAGACCCACCAAATGAGACTTGCAGCTAAATTTGACTTGGTGGTTGCGTAAGAGACAAATATAGTTGAGAGATTCTTGGCTGTGTTGGCTTGTTGGGGGCTTGGGGCACAAAGCCACAAAGTTAAGGCATTACTGTATTAGGGCCCTAATGGTACACCACTTATTAATTAAAAAGTATAGCTTGCACCAAATTTTATGTCATTGATATTGTTTATTGTTGGATAGAAAAGTGATTGTATCTGATGGTAATGGTTTAGAAAGTAGAAAATATTTACATTGTAAAAAGTTTAAGGCTTTTATAATGTATTTGTAATTTTATTTTTTGTTCCGGGTATCCTGTATTTTTTTAGAGAATCGGAACCGACGGTTCCTTAAAATTTGGAACCGAAATCGGAATCGATGGCTATTCCTTATTGGAATAGGGTTTTAATTGTTGCACTATATAAGGGCAACTTAAATTAAAACAAAATACCATTATTCAATAATTAAAAAGCCTAGCCACCCTTTTACTCTCTCTCTCTCTCTCACACCCAACTCATTGATTGAAGAGAAATATTCTTTCTCTTCTTGACTCATTGAAAAACCTTTATTTTTAAAGCCATCAAGAGGATCTAGCAAATCCCTTGATAGTTCTACGGATTGTCTTCATGTGGATTTATGTGAATGCGATCCTACATTAGATCGATAAGCGAAGATTCACGTGAACAGTGTCGATGAACAATATCTGATGAATAGTATCGATGAACAGTAGCTGGTGAACAGTGTTGTGAACACTGTTCATGAGCGTAATCAAAGATATTCGAAGGAGCCTCCAAATGTGTGTAAGCATTCTGAATCCTTGTATGGATTTATCATATTGTTATACTGCAAAATTTATAAACACTATAATCTTATCTAGATTTGGGATTAAGCATATGATCGGTTTTTATTTGTTTTAAAACTGTATTTTTCCGTTGCGCATTCCCGATCACATGCTAACACATGCATCCTACATCACTTAAGCCCATACAACAATCCATCATACTCGGCGGCATCCTACATCGCTCAGGTGGAATCACAATCAATCAAATGGGGGGCATGGGTAATACGTAGGGTGGTTTGAAAACTACTAGCCTCGTAAACATACTTTCAATTCACCATTTTTCATAAATCTCATGCCATTATTCATGATGAAAACATATATTATAACATTAAATCATCGTATACAGTATAGTGCAAAAATACAAGTTGTCAAACATGATTTTATAATAACAATTTAGCCCAATTTTCGTATTATCAATGATTCTTGCCCAAAACATATCAAAAATCCAATTTTTCTCATATCAATTCACAAATCTCAACAATAATTTTGCATTAAACACATTCCATTACAAAAATCAAAGAATTTAAGCAAATAAAATATTAATCATGCTTGAATAAATAATTAAAGTAACTTTTACTAAAAATAAAAGTTACAGTTTTTGGATTATCCACTCACTCCCGTGAAGCTTGTCCCAAATAAAAAAAGTTCTCAAAAAGCTTGATTCTCCTTTTATTTGAACCAATCTTGAAGAAATTAGTTTAAATCCCTAAACCTAGAATAATGAGAAAAAATGATGAAAATTTACCCAATTAAAGGCTTACCCATGGATAATGCTCGCCCAAAAATCGTTTCCCTAACAGTTTTTTAGTCAAAACCACCTTTTTCCTCTTTTCTTTCTTCTTCTTTCTCTTTTCCCTCTTTTCTTCTTCTTTTTCTTACCTTCTTCCTCCTTCTAGTCGACTGAAACTGGGTTTAATGTGGGTGCCTGGCAAATGTTAAGTTGCCCCTTGAATTTTTGTGCCATTTTCAAAACATATCAGTATTTCATTACAAAAGACCCTAAATTATCATTATATTTGTAAGGTCCCAAGGTATTAACTATTTTCACTTGGACCCCAAAAAACTTATGAACACTTGCAATCTACCCCCTTTTTCACCCATTACAAGCAACAACTCAACTCTACTTATACTACCAACATAGAAAAGTCATCACTTTCTAAACCAACCACCATACATCAACTTCATACTCTAAGGAATTGAATTTTTCTACACTTCCACAATTGCAAAAACAAGTCAAAAGTGAACATTCCCACACAATAACTATGTCACACCTCAAGTTAACCAAAACACAATTATGCAAGATATGAACAACAGGACATACACAACACTCCCAAGACTTCCTTCTCACAAGCAATAATCCACAACTCAAATCATTCACATATGATTATCATATATAACACACTCATTTCCCCTTTTTCACATACAAGTAATTTAAGGCATAACAACATACATTACATTCTCAAAATATCATTCCAATTACAATTAAATTAAAAAACAACTACATTAGATTACGGGGTTACAATTCTCCCCTCCTTATAAAAATTTCATCCTCAAAATTTGACTTATCAGTTCAAAATAGTTCAGGATGATGTGTCTTCATAAAATCCTCTTGGTCCTAAGTTGCCTTCTCAATTCCATGGTTCCTCCATAACACTTTTATCCATGGAGCACTTGTTCCTTTTGATCAATGATCACAATCGGCTTCTCGTCATAGATAATTCTTCTCTCAATTGTACTAGTTGTTGCTATAACATATGGGAGGAATCCTGTACATATTTTGTAAGCGTGGACACATGGAAGACATTATGAATCTTTGCCAACTCAGGTGGTAAGGCTAGCCTATAAGCAATTGTCCCAATTCTTTCAAGAACCTCATATGGGCCAATATACATTGGGCTCAACTTGCTCCGATTCCCAAACCTCAACACACCCTTCCATGGCGAAACCCTTAGGAATACCTTGTCACCTACTTGAAACTCAAGGTTCATTTTCTGCTTATCGACATAGCTTTTTTGTCCATCTTGAGTCGCCTTAATTCTTGCCCTTATCACATCAATCTTCTCATTTGAATCCTATACAATCTCAGGGCCAAACAATTTCCTCTCACCAACTTCATCCCAATACACCTTAGTTCTTCATTTTTGATCATACGAAGTTTCATATGGTGGCATCCCAATGTTGGATTAGTAGCTATTATTGTGGGCAAATTCCATCAAAGGTACATACACATCCCAAGTACCCTTGAACTCTATCACATAAGCCCTCAACATATCCTCTAGCATTTGGATAATTCTTTTTGACTACTTATTTGTTTAAGGATGAAAGGCTATACTAAAATTTAACTTTGTACCCAAGGCCTTTTGCAAACTTGGTCCAAACTTGTAAGTAAATCTAGGGTCTCGGTCCAATACTGTGGAAACTAGGGCACCATGGAGTCTTACTATCTCTGCCACATAAATACTCGTCAATCTATCAAGTGAGGATGTAGCCTTAATTGGCAGGAAATGGGTAGACTTTGTCAAACTATTGATGAGAATCCAAGTCCACTGTGTTCTTTAAACATGCAAGATTATATATTGAAGATTCAAGAGGCCCAAGCCTTACAAGGAGGACAACATTCGACCCAAGCACTCAAGGAAGTTCACAAACTTGTCCAAAATGTGTTAAGGTCCAAGACATGGCACAAGCCTTTTTTTGTAGCCTAAGCCGTGGAGATCAAGTGGGGAAAAGCTTAATTGGTCCAAGCCCAATGTGTGGATGCTATTTGGTCAATTTGGTGAAGGAAAATCAAGCAAAATGCTATTAGGAACATAGATCCTTAATTTAATAAGTGGTTGTCCTTTGCATTAAATGTGTATGGTTTGCATTTTTGTAATTGAATGGTGGAGAATTAACCCTTAATATTTTGCGTAAGATTTTGCAATATTTATGTAATATTTGTTAGGGCAATTCTTATGTTTTGTAAAGCCTATTTGAAAGCCACTCTTTCATAATATGAATTAGACAATGAATATTGCATGAATAGTATTTTCCTTAGAAAATTGTTTTTCTCTTTGAATTCTTTTACCCAAGTTTTGGCCAAGCTTGGTGGTGGATTGATTTTTCAAGCTGGTTGAGTTCCTTTAGGCTTGAATGATCCTTGGCCATCTATCTTGTAAGTTATTTCCACTTGGTTACCATTCATCTCAATTTCGGGTTTGGCTTGTTTTGTTTGTGTTCCAATTTGTGTTGTGTATTTCAAGTGGAATGAGTTTGTGTTGATTGAGAATAGATAAAAGGTGTTGTTCTAAAGTTGTCATAAGAGTTGTGTGTGCTTGTGGAGTGTTGCCCAGATTTGTGTTAGGGTGTTGCAAGTGAATCTTAGCTTAGGTTGAGTTGAAAATGGTTGAAATAAGATGATATATGAATTGAGATTGCATGAATTCATATCAAATTGGTATCAGAGCCATGTTGTGTATTGAATTTATGATGATTGGAGTTGTGTTGATCAAAAAAATTGTATGGAAGTGTTGAGTTTGTATAGTTTTGGTTAAACCATCCATTGTCATTTCTTGTGCAAAATTTTTTTCTCTTTCATTGAATACTATTCCAATTACCAACTCTAACCACCAACTTGACACCTCATCCAAACTTAACCAATTCCATCCAAATTTAACTAAAACCAATTTCATTTCAACCAAAAACCTTAAACACTAACCATCTATCTAAACACCATTCATTAACCTAATTATCATTATTCCCAAACACTATTCACCAAAACCAAATTACCTAAATTTCATCATCTCACCTTTCACACCTCAAATAACATTATTCCACTATTCCAAAGTGACATTGTTCACCTGAAGTTACTGCTCACAGAACCTAAAACTCACTCAATTCTCATGGCAAACAAAACAACATCCTCCCCAACTTCACCCCCACCACCATGGGAGTTAGCTAACGTAAAAATTAAAGAGAAACTTGATGATGTAAAGAACATAATTAGCATGATGGCTTTGATGGTTAACATGTCTAAGGATATTGCTAATCTATCCCAATCCAAATCCACCCATGAAGAAACCCAATACCAATCCCAACAAGAAGGTCGACCACACTACCGCCAAAAAACCATCATTAGGACACCACTACGTATGGAGGACTTAAGAGATAGTAGTGCCTCCTCCAATGAATCCGAGGTACTTAGGAGGAGAAGAATTGATGATGATAGGGGTATCAAAATATATTTGCCCGAATTTGAAGTTAGTTTAGACCCTAATGATTTTCTTGATTGGTTGAGTGATATTGAAAGAGTACTTCAGTTTAAGGGGTATTCGGATGAGAAGAAATGTAAGGTAGCTATTCTTAAGTTTAAGGGATATGCTTCTTTATGATGGGAAAACACTAGAAAGAAGAGAGAAAGAGAGGGGAAAACTAGAGTAAAGTCATGGGATAAATTGAAGAGGATGTTGAAAAAGAGATTGTTGCTTGATAATTACAAGCAAGATCTCTAATTAAGTTTGTACAATCTTAAGCAAGGGGATAGGTAAGCAGAGGAGTATATAAGGGAGTTTGAGGGCCTTATGATGAGAAATGATATTCCGAAGGAAATGAGCAAACCATCACTAGATTCTTGGGAGGTTTGTAAAATGAGATAGCTCACAAGGTGGAATTGCAACCTTATCATTCCTTGGGAGATGTATGCAAGTTAGCCAACAAGGTTGAGAAGCAACTCCAAAGCTCGAAACTTTCAGCCCCAAAGCCATATTTCAAGGGCAGTAGCACCTACAAAGGATCTTCATCTTATTCTAAACCCTATGTCAACTCTAACAAAGATAAGAGCAAATTAAATGAAGCAACCAAGGAGAAGCCACGATTTGTGACTCAAGGAGACACCTAAGGGATTTTAAGGATAAGAAATGTTTTAAATGTTATGGCTATGGACACTTCCAAGCTAATTGTCCCAACAAGAAAGTAATGTCAATCAAAGAGATCCAAGAGATTGAAGAAGTTATCCAAGAAAAAAATAGTGAAAAGGAAGAAACCAAGAGTGGTGAAGAGATTGTTGAAGAAGCTGATGTTGGTGATGCATTGATTTTGAAGAAGGTTTTGCATGTACAAGTTGACTCTATCGAAGAACAAAGAGGAAAATTGTTCCAAACCTGTTGCACCATCAAAGGAAAGGTATGTTCAGTCATTGTGGATAGTGGAAGTTGTACTAATATAGCCTCCACCGCCTTTGTTGAGAAATTGAAGCTTCCCACCCAAAACTGTAGTCACCTATACAAATTACAATTATTAAACAATGAAAGCATCATTAGTGTTACCAAGCAAGCTGTAATTCCTTTTTTTATAAGTAAGAGATATGTGGATGAAGTGGTGTGTGATGTGATACCAATGGATGCTTATAATTTGTTATTAGGGAGACCTTGGCAATATGATAGGGAGGTTGTTCATGATGGAAGGAAAAACACTTACACCTTTAGGTTCAACAAGAAAACAATCATCTTAAGCCTTTTACCACCCTAACAAATACTTCCCACACCTACACCAACCAAAACCGAAACCTCACAAAAGAACCTATTCCTTAATGACAACCAAATAGAAAAGGTCATCACCAAACACAAACCCATCCTAGGCTTATTTATTGCCAAGAGAAAAGAAAGTGATGAGAGTGCACCCTATCCCCTAGTCCAACCATTACTCCAAGAGTTTGATGATGTTTTTCCCAATGAGTTACCACCTGGACTGCCACCTTTGAGGGGAATATAACACCCCATTGATTTGCTACCTGGGGTATCCTTACCAAACAAACTAGCTTATAGATGCAATTCGGAGGAATCCAAGGAGTTACAAAGGGAAATGAATGAGTTGATTAAGTAAGGGTATGTGAGAGAGAGCATGAGTCCTTGTTCGGTTCCAACCTTATTGGTGCCGAAAAAGGATGGGAGTTTTCGAATCTGTGTAGACAGTAAGGTCATCAACAACATTATAATCAAGTATACATATCATATACCTAAGCTTGATGATATAATTGATGAGTTGCATGGTTCTTGCATTTTCTCGAAGATTGATTTGCGGAGTGGGTACCATCAAATCTGAATGAGAGAAGGGGATGAGTGGAAGACAACCTTCAAAACTAAATGAGGGCTCTCCAAGTGGATGGTTATGTCTTTCGGCCTTTCCAATGTACCAAGTACCTTTATGAGATTGATGAATGAGGTACTTAAACCTTTTTTGGGTAGATTTTTTGTTGTTTATTTTGATGATATATTGGTGTATAGCTATAGTGGGGATGAACATAGAAACTATCTTAGGCAAGTGTTTGAAGTGTTGAGAAAACAAAAATTGTATGCTAAGATGGAGAAGTGTGAGTTTTTCATGAAGAGAGTAATCTTCCTAGGCTATGTAGTTTCAAGGAAGGGTATAATGGTTGATCAATCAAAGATAGATGCAATTAGGAGTTGGCCTGAACCTAAGACCATTAGTGAAGTAAGAAGTTTTCATGGTTTAGCCACATTTTATAGGAGATTTGTGCCCAACTTTAGTACTCTTATGTCACCCATCACCGAATGTTTAAACAAGGGGAATTTTGAGTGGATAGGGGAGGCAAAAGATGTTTTTGAGGTGATTAAAAAGAAGCTTTGTGAACCACTTATTCTAGCTCTACCCGATTTCTCTAAGGTGTTTGAAGTGGAGTGTGATGCTAGTAGAGTTGGAATTAGGACAGTCCTTACTCAAGATAAAAAGCCATTAGCATATTTTAGTGAAAAGCTCAATGATTCTAAGAGGAGATATAACACTTATGATAAGGAGTTCTATGCAATTATTAGAGCCTTAGATCATTGGAGTCATTATTTAAGGCCTAGACAATTTGTGTTATATTCGGATCACCAAGCTCTAAAGTTTATTAATAGGCAGTATAAGTTGAATTCAAGGAATGTCGAATGAGTTGAATTCCTTCAATCCTTTTCATTTATGTCCAAGTACAAACAAGGGAGCACTAATATAGTGGCAGATGCATTGTCAAGAAGGTACTCCATTTTTTCCATTTTGGATACATAAGTACTTGGGTTTAACATGATGATAAGAAGCATTACAAACAAGATGAACAAATGGCTGAAATCATAGCTAAGTGTTTAAGGGGCAGTTTTGAAGATTATGTGGTTCAAGAGAGATTTTTGTTCAAAAGCAACAGGTTATGTGTACCTTAAGGAAGTTTTAGAGAGTTGCTTGTGAGAGAGGTGCATGGAAGAGGGCTTGCAGGTCATTTTGGGGTTACCAAGACCTTGGAGATTCTTAAGGATCATTTCTTTTGGCCGAAGATGATTGGGAATGTCTAATCCATAGTGGCAAGATGTGAGGTTTGTCATAAAGCTAAAAGTCATTTCAAGTCGGGGATGTACACTCCATTTCCCATTTCTAGCCAACCATGGGAAGACTTGAGCATGAGCTTCATTATGGCATTACCGAGAACTAGGCCTGCAATCGAACCGAACATGAACGAACAGGCCCGTTTGAAAATTGTTTGATAAGCATGTTCGATTGTTCGTGTTCGTGTTCGAACGAACACAGGATGTGTGTTCATGTTCGTGTTCGTGTTCGTGTTCGAACGAACATAGGATATGTGTTCGTGTTCGTTCAATTAACAAAAAGCTCGTTCGTGTTCGTTCGTAACTCGTTCGTGTTCGTTCGACTAACTTGTTCGACTAACTCGTTCGACTAACTCGTAAATACTTGTTTGACTAACTCGTTCGATAATTTGTAAATACCTATTCGAATAACTCGTTCGATAACTTGTAAATACCTGTTCGAATAACTCGTTCGAATACCTGTTCGAATAAAAAATATACACTAACTTTCCAATTCATGCTCTAAAAAACAAATATGCAACAATTTATAATTCATACCCATTTAATTCAACATTTGAAAATAAACCAACTCTCTATCTATATTTATATTTTAAATAAATCAATAAAAACTCAGTAAATTAAAATAACTAACCATCATAAATAATAAAACTTCAAAATAAATTAAACAGAACAATAAATCGTTCAAAACAAATTTAGTTCCATATTAAACATGACACAAACAAAAGGAATTTGCATTTTGCATAGACATTACAGCACAACCAAAAGGATTCTAAGGAGTGAATATGCCACTATATAGTATGTACAAAATTATTATCATACATATATTAATCATAAATTAAATATGTTTAATATGTTATGAAATTACCAAAATTATAGGTTATCATATATTTATTATCATTACATAAATTATCGTAAATGTTTTAAATGTTTACACATATATTTTGTATCAACGCCCATAAATTCATAGTGCAATGAGGGTCTATTATAATATATGATCAATACATATGTGTGATTAATTTGTTATATATAATGTGTAATTGTGTATATACAAAATTATTATCATACATATATTAATCATATGTTAAATATGTTATGAAATTACAAAAATTATAGATTATCATATATTTATTATCATTACATAAATTATCATAAATATTTTAAATGTTTACATATATATTTTGTATCAACACCTATAAATTTATCGTGGAATGAAAGTCTATTATAATATATGATCAATATATATGTGTAATTAATTTGTTATATATATATATTATCATTACTGTCTACATGTATATTTTGTATCAACACCTATAAATTCATAGTGGTATGAGGGTTTATTGTAATATATGATCAATACAAATATGTGACTAATTTAGGTTTAATTAAGCTATTATATTATTAAATTTGTTATGCTATACATCACTTGATTATACAATATGTTATGTTTATCAATTTACCATACTATATTTATTATTTATTAATTGAAATGCTATCTTATAATATTTAATTATTGATTACATTTAGAAAAATATGAAGCTATTATGTTATTGGATTTACTATATTATATATCACTTGATTATATAATCTATTATGTTATTAAATTTGTCATGCTATGTATCATAATAATTTATTACTTTTTAATTAAAATGCTATATACTTATATATTTAATTATTGATGACATTTGGAAAAAAAAATCCAAACATATTATATATATAAGAAAAACAAAAGTATCATAATATTTTATTATTGATTACCATTAAAAAGAATTCATCCAAACTAAATCAAACATAATATAAAAATGAAAAAAAAATTAAATTATAATAACGCATAACATGTTTTTCGAACATAAACGAACGAACAATCGAACGATTATTCGCGAACGGATGGATCAGTCGAACGTATAGTGTTCGCGAACATAATCGAACGAACAATCCCTATTTGAACTCGATCGAACATAGTATCGAACGAATATTGAATTGTTCGCGAATATTTTGTTCGCGAACATTATCGAACAGTAATCGAACGAACAACGAACGTTCGTGAACTGTTCGGTTCGTTTGCAGCCCTACCGAGAACCCAAAGAGGTAAAGATTCCATAATGATTGTTATTGATAGATTCTCTAAGATAACACATTTTATTGCATGTAACAAAACCAATGATACATCACATGTGGCTGGATTATTCTTCAAGGAAATTGTGAGGTTGCATGGTGTGCCAAGGAGTATAGTGTCGGATAGGGATACTAAATTTCTTAGCCATTTTTAGAGATCTTATAGAGTAGATTGGGTACCAAACTTTTGTTTAGCACTTCCCATCACCCCCAAACTGATAGTCAAACCGAAGTCACCAATAGAACCCTAAGAACCATTCTTAGGACCTTAGTGAGTAAGAGTTTGAGAGATTGGGACAACAAATTAGCCCATGCCGAATTTACCTGTAATCGGTCCCCTAGTGCTACCACTAACCATTCTCTATTTGAAGTTAAGGCCTTAATCCCATCACTCCCATAGAACTCAATACCCCCTTGATATCCAATTGAATCTTAATGTTGAGGAGAGGGCCAAGTCCATGAAAAAGTTACATGAATCAATTAGGGCCCAAATAGCCAAGTTCAATGAGGCCTATAGGAGGAAAGCTAACAAACGTAGAAAACCCACCATTTTCCAACCGGGTTACCTTGTATAGGTTCATTTGAGAAATGAGGGGTTTCCTTTCAAAAAGAAAAGTAAATTAGCACCTAGAGTCGATGGTCCCTTTGAAGTCCTTAGAAGAGTTGGGGATAATGCATATAAAGTCGATTTACACTCTGAATTTGGTAATAACTCGACTACTTTTAACATTAGGGACTTGTCTTCATACTTGGAATATAGGAAACTTTCGAATTTGAGGACAAATCCTTCTTAACCCAAAGAGGATGATGAGAATCTAAGCTCATTGTGTTCTTTAAACATGCAAGATTGTACATTGAATATTCAAGAGGCCCAAGCCTTACAAGAAAGACAACATTTGGCCCAAGCACTCAAGGAAGCTCACAAACTGGTCCAAGATGTGTTAAGGGTCCAAGACATGGCACAAGCCCTTTTTTGTAGCCCAAGCCGTAGAGATCAAGTGGGGAAAAGCTTAATTGGTTAAAGCCCAATATGTGGATGCTATTTGGTTCAATTTGGTGAAGGAAAATCAAGCAAAATGCAATTAGGGGCATAGATCCTTAATTTAATGAGTGGTTGTCCTTTACATTAAATGGGTATGGTTTGCATTTTTGTAATTGAATGGTGGAGAATTAACCCTTAATATTTTGTGTAAGATTTTTTAATATTTATGTAATATTTGTTAGGGCAATTCTCATGTTTTGTAAAGCCTATTTAAATGTCACTCTTTCATAATATGAATTAGACAATGAATATTGCATGAATAGTATTTTCCTTGAAGAATTGTTTTTCTCTTTGAATTCTTTTACCCAAGTGTCAGCCAAGCTTGGTGGTGGATTGATTTTTCAAGCTGGTGGAGTTCCTTTAGGCTTGAATGATCTTTGGTCATCTATCTTGTAAGTTATTTCCATTTGGTTACCATTCATCTCAATTTCGGGTTTGGCTTATTTTGTTTGTGTTCCAATTTGTGTTGTGTATTTCAAGTGAAATGAGTTTGTGTTGATTGAGAATAGATAAAAGGTGTTGTTCTAAAGTTGTCATAAGGGTTGTGTGTGCTTGTGGAGTGTTGGCTGGATTTTTGTTAGGGTGTTGCAAGTGAATCCTAGCTTAGTTTAAGTTGAAATTGGTTGAAATAAGATAATATATGAATTGAGGTTGCATGAATTCATATCACCTATCTATAATCACCCAAATACTATCATGCCCACGTGCAGTATGGAAAAGTCTTATCACAAAGTCCGTGGTGATATGCTCCCATTTCCATTGTGGAATGGAAAGCAGCTGGGAAAGCCTTACTGTTCCCTCTTCATACCTTGCCACCAATAATATTCCTTCAAGGTATGATACATCTTCATACTCCTTGGATGCATGGCATAAGCTAAGGAATGTGCTTTTCAAATCTCTCTTTTCAATTCTTTATTATCCGGCACACAAAATTGATTTCCCATCACCAAGGCTCCATCCTCTCTAACCATGTAATCGGCCCATAACCCATTACTTACTTCTTTCTTCAACTTTACTAGGTTAGGGTCTGAAGATTGTATTCCATAATTTTATCGACCAAAACAAGCCTAACTTAAAAGTTGGCTAACAACACTCTCAAATCATTTATCTTTAACTTCATCCCTAAGGTTCTCAACTTCATTAACAAGGGATATCGTATCATCTTCAAATGTGTTATAACACTTAAAGGTTTTCTACTAAATGCATCTACCACAACATTGGCTTTACCTGGATAGAAGTCAATCACACAATCAGAATCTTTTATAAATTCAATCCATCTCCATTGCCTAAGATTCAACTTCTTCTGAGTAAACAAGTACTTCAAGCTCTTGTGATCTGTGTATATTTGGCAAGTCACCCCATACCAATAATGTCTCCAAGTCTTAAGTGCAAATACCACTACTACCAATTCTAGGTCATGGTTCGGGTAGTTCATCTCATGCTTCTTGAGTTGTCTAGAAGTATAGGCTACCACATTTCCGTGCTGCACCAACACACAACCCAACCCTTGCCTAGATGCATCACTAAACACCACATTTCTGTGTTGGGATATGTAATGAAAATTGAAAAGTGAACATAAATTAATTAATGAGAGCAAAAAAGAAAGAGTGATAGAGAAAAGGAGAGAGAAGAAGAAAAGGAAAAGAGTTATGGTTTTTAAATAATATATTTAATAAATTAAAATTTTTTATTTCTGATGATATCATGTTGATACATTATTAGTCTGACCGACCGATTCGACCGATCAAACTGGTCAACCCAAGAACCGGACCCTTGACTGGGTCAAGGTCCGGTCCGATTCGGTTTTCAGAACATTGCCCATCACTACATCTGGAGTGGCTTTTGCATCCTTCTGAGTAAGTGCAAACACACGAGCTTAGGCTTGGGGTCTTCCTGGTCCCCTTCGTCGGCCATTACTACTATCAGCAGCACTCACTTGTTCTCTAGCACCTACTACAACATCTCGCTAAGTTTGGGGCCTCTATTGCCCCTGATACTCACCTCCTTGGAAGTCCTATTGAACCGACCTCTGTGTTGTCTCACCACCTTGAGCTAAAGCAGGACAATTCCTTTTAATGTGGCCCTCATGTCGACAATGATAACAATCGAAGGTTCTCCTTAGGCAGTGCCCCACATGAAACTTACCGCACGTATTACACTGCGGTGGATGACTCCCACTTTGTTATCTACCCTCAGTAGATCCTTTATTCCAAATATTGCTACCCACTGACTGTTGGCTTTGACTCTGCCTCTGGCCCTAACTCGAACCACTTGAAATCCCCAAAAAGTTGCCTTCTCTCTTCTGTGTTATATTGCTGGGCCCCCCAACTGACCACTCTCTATTATTCCGCTTCTATTTTCATGGCTTCCTTCGGTCAAATTCCCCTTGGCTACTCTCGACCCTCATAGTCGCCTCTACTAATCTCCCAAACTTAGTGTAGGAGTTAACAATCACAATTGATCTTATTCTCCCTTGGAGACCCTCCTCATATTTATTAGATTTCTCCCTCTCATTAGCGACAATCAATAGAGCGAACGTGGAGAGCTCAATAAACTTTTTGGTATACTCATCCACTAACATGTTCCCTTGCGTAAGTCTAAAAAACTCACTTCTCTTGGCATCTTGGTAAACTCGAGGATAATAATAGTCAAAAAATTCTTGACAAAAGTTAGCCCAAGTAATAACGACCGAGTCTCAGTACTTATGTTGGACTGATTTCCACCAATGAGAAGCGCTACCCTCTAGTAGGAAGATGGCAAACCTAAGTTTTTGAGCCTCAATGCACTCCATGATATCAAATATCTGCTCAATTCGTTTCATCCATGACTTTGCAACTACAGGATTCCTAGTCCCATCAAAGTTGGTTGTCCCTAATTTTCTTACTCTTTCAATAGTGTTTCCAACAAACCCCCCCCAACCCCCCCCCCCCCCCAATGCCCCGTCATCCTATCTTGGACTTCTTGGATGACAAATTGAACCAATCTATTATTGCTCTAGATTAACCCTATTATCTTGGGGTCCTACCTCTTGCTCAACATTTTGTTCTCCCTCTGTATGAATATTATTTTTTGTAGGATTTACATGGGATCCTTGGGACTCTAATCCATGTACAACTGGTTCCTCTACACCCTCAACCTTAGGTCCACTCTCCCCCTTTCTAACTTGAGGAGCTAAAAGGTCCCCCATAAGTCTCGTGTGAGGTTGGCCACATCGACTTATTTTGAAATCTACAAAATGCAACAACTCTTTTCTCAAAATCAACACTTTATACAAACAAACAAACTTCTTTTATCATATGAAAATCATGTATGCATGCATCATAAAAATGTTCATTTAAAACCTGAAACCTAAGCTCTAATACCAAGTTCATACAACCCTCCCCAACCTTCCCTATCTCACGGGCTCCGGGCATACTTATAAGACTCGAGCGACCAAGACACACCATGTTAAATCTATAAAACCATTAAAACCTGTTTTTCTGAAAATAACATCATAAAACACTTCCTCTTTGCATCATTATAAACATACACAAAATAAGTCTTTTAAAAAATAAGAGGAACCTATGGTATCAGATTTTAGATTCATTTACAATCCAAAATAAAACATGAAATGACACATGATGGAACAAAACATAAGCCTTTGTGGCGTAAAAGTGAAATCCATTAATTACACACTTGGCAAAATTGAGTCATGTGACCCCACCTCCAAGTCGATATCATTCATTCTGGTGGGGGTAAAAAACATTTAAGAAAGAAGGGTGAGTTAGAAATACTCAGTGAGTGAGAGAAAGGAGAAAACATTTTAATATGCTATTAAAAACATTCATGCACATGAAATCTTATTTCCATAATCATACTACATAACTTAAACCATCTCTCAATCGCATGTGAAAACTCTCACCATAACTAGTACCCAAGGGTAAAACCGTTCTTCCCAACAACATCCTACGTCGCTCGAGTAGAATCACAAATCTTGTCTGGCGGCATCCTACATCGCTCAGGCCCATACAACAATCCATCATACTCGACGGCATCCTACATTGCTCGGACGAAATCACAATCAATTATACCCAACGGCATCCTACATCACTTAGGTGGAATCAAAATCAATCAAGTGGGGGGCATGGGTAATGCATAGGGTGCTTTGAAAACCAATAGTCTCGTAAAAATACTTTCAATTCACCATTTTTCATGAATCTCATGTCATTATTCATAATGAAAACATATACCATAACATTAAATCATCATATACAATATAGTGTAAAAATACAATTTTTCAAACATAATTTTATAACAACAATTTAGCCCAATTTTCGTATTATCAACAATTCTTGCCCAAAACATATCGAAAATCCAATTTTTCTCATATCAATTCGCAAATCTCAACAATAATTTTATATTAAACACATTTCCATAACAAAAATCAACAAATTTAAGCAAATAAAACCTTAATCATGCTTGAATAAATAATTTAAGTATTTTTTACTAAAAATAAAAGTTAGGGTTTTTAGATTTTCCACTCACTCTCGTGAAACTTATCCCAAATAAAGAAAATCCTCAAAAAGCTTGGTTCTCCTTCTCTTGTTTGAACCAATTCTTGAAGAAATTAGCTTAAATCCCTAAACATAGGATAATGAGAAAAAAATGATGAAAATTTACCCAATTAAAGGCTTGCCTATGGATACTGCATGCCCAATAATTGTTTTCCTAACAATTCTCGGATCAAAACCACAATTTTCCTCTTTTCCTCTTTTCTTTCTTCTTATTTCTCTTTTCCCTATTTTCTTTCTCCTTTTCTTATTTTTCTTCCCTTCTTCCTCCTTCCAAAAGACTGAAACTAGGTTTAATGTAGGTGCCTGGCAAATATCAATTTGCACCCTAAATTTTTGCACCATTATCAAAAAGCCCCCTAACACATCAGAGTATTGTATTTATATTACAAAAGATTCATAAATTATCATTATATTTTGTAAGATCCCAAGGTATTAACTATTTTCACTTGGACCTTAAGAAACTTTTGAAAACTTGCAATCCACCCCTTTTTTCACCCATTCTAAGCAACAATTCAGCTCTACTCATACTATCAACATAGAAAATTCATTCCAAACCAACCATCAAAAATCACACAAAACACCATACATCAACTTCATACTCCAAGTAATTGAATTTTTTTACACTCCGCAATTGCAAAAACAAGTTAAGATTGAACATTCCCACACAATAACCATGTCACGCCTCAAATTAACCAAAACACAATCATGCAAGATATGAACAACAACACATACACAACAATCCCCAAGACTTCCTTCTCACAAGAAATAATCCACAACTCAAATCATTCACATATGAATATCATATATAACACACTCATTTCCCATTTTTCACATACAAGAAATTTAAGGTATAATAATATAAATTACACTCTCAAAATATCATTCCAATTACAACCAAATTAAACACAATTAAATTAGATTACGGGGATTACAATAGTTGTGTAAAACACATTGTTTTAACATAATTATATAAAGTCCACAACTTCTGAAAATTAACATGGTGGTCCCTTACACGAATACAATAAGGTCAAATAACTTCTGAAGTTTAACACTTTGGTCCTTTGTGCACTAATTTTCCAAAAGATAGAACGGGCATAGGAATGGGTTGTCCTCCTCGAGGTTGACTTGAGGATAAAGGGACTAGCGTTCGCTAAGGTTTGTGGAATGGCTACAATTAATGTATTTTGGAAGAGCAGTTGACTAATTTCAATATTTAAGGAACTAGCAGAAGAACCATTTGTCAAATGAGTAATAGGTTGGGATACATTGATGGACCGATGAAGAGGAATAAAATGTTGTTGTAAAACTCCAGAATAAGTGTGCTGTGGCCATTGTGGAACAACATTTGAAACAGAACTAAAAGCTCCTTGATAAGAGAAATTAGAGAAAATTGCTAGCACACCACTAGCAGCTAGCAAAGCTTGAGCAGACTCATTTGTTGGAGCTTGAAAAAGAGCTTGTAAGGGTATTGAGGAAGCATAAGCTAGCAATTGTATTGTGTTGTCTCTCCAACGGCTGACCTAAGGGGTAGGCAGGTGAGGCACTTGCCTAGGCCCCCAAAAAATAGGGTCAAAAAAGGCCTAAACTTATTTTAAGTATTTTTTAACTATATTTACAAAAATACCATTTAAGTTTAATTTCTTATCCAAACAGGCCCAAGGGGCCCAAAGAAAAGCCAAAAATGTTCAAATTTATTATAAACTTTTTAAATATATTTACAAAAATATCATGTTTCCACCAAGGTTTAGCAAAATGGCAGTTCGTACCTTTAGTTTCTAGTTTCATAAATTCCAATTCACACCCCAAAATTAACAAAGGCTAAAATGGTCATTACATTCTCACCACCCATTCAATCCCAAAAAAATTGACAAATCATTTCATCTTTACCTCTCTACACCACCATAGTGTTGTTGCCAGCGTTATAATGATGATTCCGGTCGATTTTCTCACCAAAATCGACCAAAATCATCACTTTATCATTTCTCAAGCGTTTTCCCAGCCTTGATAGCCCTCAATTTGGCCGATTTTTGTCAATTCTTGCAACCCAGCTCCACCGCGTGCGACAACCATTTTCGGTCTTCTCGGCATGTATCCGACATCATTGGCCGATTTTTGTCAATTTTCTCACTACCCATTCAATCCATAAAAAATCGACAAATCATTTCATCTTTACCCTTCTACATTGCCGTCAACGTTAAAGTAATGATTCCGATCGATTTTCTCACCAAAATTGACCAGAATCATCACTTTATCATTTCCTAAGCGTTTTCCCAGCCTTGATAGCCCTCAATTTGGCCGATTTTTGTCGATTCTTGCAACCCAGCTCCACCACGTGCAATAGCCATTTTCAGTCTTCTCGGCATGTATCCAACGTCATTGGCCTTCCACAACACCACCAACTTCCTCCCTTCATCCCTCTCACCAAAATGCCTGTCGCACCTCACCCATTTACTCCGCCAATCACCAACCATCGATACCTTTTGGGTCATGACTTCTCAAGCTTTTTTTTATCAATCCAGGCATTGGAAATTACCCATTTCACCACCCATTGCTTCTCCAACATATGCTCTCCAAAACCCCCCACCAACCTGACCCCATTAGCCTACTGGTCACCATCCATCTCTCATTACAAATTTTGATTTTTTTAATGAAAATTGGGTTTCACTTGTTGATGATTTTAGGTTTTGCGTTTTATGGTGATCTCTTTGGTTCATTGGAGTTGTTTGTTTGGGATTATTAGAGTTGATTGATTATTTTCAGTGTGTTTGGGTAATTGGATTTTGGCTGTAGTGGTGGTTTGGTCGATTGGTATTGGGAAAGAAGAAAGGTCGGCTATGGTGTGGTGGTTTGGAATTTGGAAATTGGAATGGGTTATGGTGGCGAAGGTGGTGTCGGTACTACCTTAGGGTAATGGGGTGTGAATCTGCAATTTAGCCATTTAGGGTGTGAATGTGCAATTTAGGAAACCAGGGGTACCAACTGTGATTTCAATAAACCTTGGGTGGGTTAATGTCCTTTACTCCATAATTTCCCATCAATCCTACCTTCTGCCTATCACATATCTCTCTAAACTTGAAACACATACAAATAACAAATTGGCAGCTCAATTTTTCCATTGAAACATATTGCTACTGCAAGCAATCTCTCAAATGTCAAATCGCAATCTCTTATATCAATTCACCTATCTCTCATTGTATTGTAAAAATTCAATTATCTAATTTCTTACTCTTACCATTCTCAACTCATTTACTCTCAGCTTTCTCATCTCCTTTCTCTGCGCTTTCTCATCTCTATAGACGAAAATTCTTCCTTTTTGTTTCTGGTAAGCTGTTACTTGTTTATGCAAGATTTGATTTTTTATTGTTTTTATTTTTGGGTTTAGCAAGTGATATTTGATCAAGCGAATGAGTTATTTACATTATTATTTTTATGCAGGGTAATAATATAAGATTTTACTTAAAGCAAAATCAAAGGAGCATAAATCAGGTGCTAAAGTTCCTTCTTAATTTTTATAATTATTTTTATTTTAGCAAAATAATATTAAGGACTCTAAATTATTTATTCTTTGAATAGAAATGTCTACTAGAAAGTATGAATCTGGATTTGAAAAACGTAAGGAAAAAAAGATAGAAGAACTAATTCAATCCCAAAAAGGTACATTTGATAGATTTGTTATTAATATGAAACACCAAATGCTAAAAAAACCAAATGAAGATTTAAATGAAAATTCAATTGAAAATTGTGAAGAAATTTTTAAAGATAATGATTCAAATTCATCAAATACTAGTGAAGAATATTATGAAAATTTAGAAGAAGATATTCCATTCGACAAGAATGAAAATATTAATGATAAAGATGAAACAACTATTAAAAATATTTATGATCCGACACAGTAAAATAATTTAGACACAAGTTTATGTGATTTATTAGTTGAGAAATGTTAAATTAGACAAGTTTTAGATTTTCCGAGAGATGAAAATTCTAGACGCTTTTCCACAATTCATTACATTCAAAAATTACCAAATGGAGAAAAAACACGATAGAAAATGGCTAGTATATTCAAAAGAATTAGATAAAGTATTTTGTTTTTGTTGTAAAGTATTTATTTTAAAATCAAATACAATTCAATTAGCAAATGAAGGCTGTGAAGATCAGAAAAATCTTAGTGCCAAGCTTAAAAGTCATGAAACAAGCAATGAACATGCTATAAATATGAATATTTGGGTTGATGTTAAGATGAGATTGCTTAAAAAAAAAAAAAAAAATTGATAAATATTTACAAGAGAAAATAAATAAAGAGAAAGAGCATTGGAAGAATGTACTATTAAGAATTATAGCGGTTGTAAAAAAAAATTTCAAAAAATAATTTGGCATTTCGTGGTACAAATGAGAAGATTTATCAAGAAAATAGTGGAAATTTTTTGAATTTAATTGAAATGATTGCTGAGTTTGATCCAATAATGTAAGAACACCTTAGACATATTCAAAATGGAGAAAATTCATACTCATTATCTTGGTCATAATATACAAAATGAGTTCATAGATATTTTAGCATTAGAAATAAGAAATACCATTATTAAGAAAATATCAAAGAATTAAAATATTTTTAGTTATACTTGATTGTACTCCAGATACAAGTCATCAAGAACAAATGTCACTTATGTTAAGATGTGTAGATATTTTAATAAGTCCAGTAAAAATATAAGAGTACTTTATAGATTTTATAAAAGTGAACGATACTTCTGGTTAAGGTCTTTTTAATATAATCACAAGTGTACTAAAAAATCTTTAACTTGATGTAAATAATGTGAGAGGACAAAGATATAATAATGGGTCTAATATGAAAGGTAAACAACAAGGTGTGCAAAAAAGATTATTAGATATAAATTCTAGAGCATTTTATACACCGTGTGGTTGTCACAGTCTTAATTTAGTTCTTTGTGATATGGCTAATTCATGTGCTAATGCTATAACATTTTTTGGAGTGACACAATGCTTATACTCGTTATTTTTTTCTTCTACAAAAGATGAAAAATTTTGCAAGATCATATTTCTAATTTGACACTTAAGCCATTATCACAAACAAGTTGGAAAAGTCATGTTGAAAGTGTTAAAGTAATAAAATTTCAAGTTCCACAAATAAGAGATGTTTTATATCAATTAGCAGAAACTAGTGAAGATCCTAAAACAAAAGGTGAAGCTATTTCTTTAGTAACATATGAGATTGAAAATTTTGAATTTCTATTAGGCATCATTATTTGGTATGAAATGTTATTTGCTATTAACAAGGTTAGTAAATATTTACAATCTAGAAATATGGACATTGTTGTTGCAATAAATTAGTTGAAAGGTCTTGTTTCATTTTTTGAAAAATATAAAGAAAATGGGTTCACATCTTCTATGATTTCTACTAAAGAGATTGCAGAGCAAATGAATATAGAACCAAAATTTCATGAGAAACATACAACAAAGAGAAAAAAACAATTTGATAAGAATGAAAATAAAGAGATGAAATTGTCTATTGAAGAATCTTTTAGAATAAATTATTTCACATATTTAGTTAATCATGTCATTTCCTCATTTCAAAGTAGGTTTGAACAATTTAAAATATATAGTGATAATTTTGATTTCCTTTATAATATAGAAAAGTTAAAATTGCTTGATGATGATAATTTGAAGAAAAATTGTTTAAATCTAGAAAACTTTTTAAAACATGACATGCTCTCTGATATTGATGGTTTAGATTTATATTCAGAATTAAAAATTTTAAAAGAAATTATAAATGTTAAAATTAAAACACCGCTTAAGATACTATATTTTATAAATAAAGGTGAATTATTTTCCAAATGCATGGATAGCTTATAGAATACTATTAACTATTCATGTTACTATAGCTCCAGCAGAAAGAAGTTTTTCAAAATTAAAGTTACTAAAATCTTATTTGCGTTCAACCTCGTCACAAGAAAAATTAGGTAATTTAGCTATATTATCAATTGAAAAAGATTTGGTTTCTAAACTTGAATACAAAAATTTTAATAATGATTTTGCATCTCAAAAGGCAAGAAAAATAAATTTGAAATAATTTTTTTAATAAATGCTTATATTATTAGAAGGCCTCCAAAGTAACTCTTGTCTAGGGTCACAAATGTCCTTGAGACAGCCCTGCTCTAACCTCATCTTATGCTTATGCAATAAAAATTGGGCATCTTGCAATGTGGTTTGGCTGCTGCTTGAAGTCATGTTTGCTACTACCGCATCGTATTCTGGTCCTAGGCCATCTAATATGTATAGTAGTAATTCTTTGTCACCTATAAGGACTCCACTACCTATTAATTCATCATCAATTTTTTTTCATTTTCAGCATATATTCATTAATACTCAAGGAGTCCTTTTTAGTACTATGTAGCATGCTTCTCAAATGTAAGGTTATGGCTTTAGAAACAAATTGAAAATGCAATTCTATGGTATTCCATATTTCACACTTAGCAACATGTCTGAACATAGATTCTGAAATTGTAGAAAACAACCAACTCACCAAGAACTTATCAATTCACTTCCAATTGAAGTAGGTAAGGTTCAGTTTTTTGACTGGTTGCTCGGATTCAATTGATTTGTCAATCAAGAACATAGGAGGACATACTCTGTCACCAGCGGCAAATCCTTCAAGCTCATGAGCTCTTAGGGTAGGAAGAATCTGTGAGTGCCAATAATTGTAGTTTTTCTCCATCAATTTGACTAAAATTGATGGCAGAGAAGAAGGAACCGCCAAGCTTGTTGTGTTTCCACCATCAACTTGCATTTTTTTCCAATCTTGAAGCAAAAATTGAAGAATCAAAGCTCATATTTGCCATTGACGTTTGTCTAGAAATTAGTTACCATGAAGAATTTTAAGACTAATTGAGAATCTTTTTAATAGAATTACTAGCACTATTGAATACAAGTCTAAGAGGGATTACAAATAGTTGTTGTGTAAAACACAT